>NC_092107.1:49927202-49962202 GCF_045679555.1 Salvelinus alpinus | reverse complement strand
GACAGACAGACAGACTGTCAAAGATACAGACCGAGATACATACAGACAGACAGACAGACAGACAGAGATACAGACAGACAGCGATAGAGAGATACAGACAGACAGGGAGACAGCGATATAGAGATACCGGCAGACAGACATACAGAGATACAGAGATACAGACAGACAGAGATATAGAGATACAGACAGACAGACAGACAGACAGACAGACAGACAGACAGACAGACAGACAGACAGACAGACAGACAGACAGACAGACAGACAGACAGACAGACAGAGATATAGAGATATAGAGATACAGACAGAGATATAGACAGACAGACATACAGAGATATAGACATATAAGAGATACAGACAGATATAGATACAGACATATAAGAGATACAGACAGACAAACAGACATATAAGCGATACAGACAGACAGAGATACAGACATATAAGCGATACAGACAGACAGAGATACAGACATATAAGCGATACAGACAGACAGACAGACAGACAGACAGACAGACATATAAGAGATACAGACAGAAAGACAGAGATACAGACATACAAAGATACAAACAATACAGAGATAAAGAGATACAGTCAGAGATACAGAGGTACAGCCAAACAGACAGACAGAAAGAGAGACAGCCAAACAGACAGACAGACAGACAGACAGACAGACAGACAGACAGACAGACTAACCGAGACAGACAGACAGACAGGCAGACAGAGAGAGAGATACAGAAAGACAGAGATATTGACAGACATACAAATATACAGACAGACAGAGATATAGATACAGACAAACAGACAGACAGACATACAGACAGAAATAAAGATTTACAGACAGACGGACAGGCAGAGATAGAGACAGACAGACAAAGTGACAGACAGATATACAGACATTCAGAGATACGGACAGACAGACAGAGAAACAGACAGAGATACATACAGACAGACAGACAGAAAGAAAAAAACAGAGATACAGACACACAGACAGAAATCAGACTTACAGAAAGACATAGATACAGAGATACATACAGACAGATAGACAGACAAACAGAGATACATACAGACAGACAGACAGACAGACAGACAGACAGACAGACAGACAGACAGACAGACAGACAGACAGACAGACAGACAGACAGACAGACAGAGATATAGACAGACAGACGTACAGAGATACAGCCAGACCGACAGACATACAAATATGCAGACAGACAGCGTTACAGACAGATAGAGATACAGAAATGCGGACAGAATTACAGACAGACAGACAGACAGACAGACAGACAGACAGACAGACAGACAGACAGACAGACAGACAGACAGACAGATATAGACAGACATACATACAGACAGACAGAAATACAGACAGACAGACAGGCAGAGAGGAGAGAGAGACAGAGAAACATACAGACAGACAGACAGAGATATAGAGATACAGACAGACAGAGATATAGACAGACAGACAGACAGACAGGCAGACAGGCAGACAGACAGACAGACAGACAGACAGACAGACAGACAGACAGACAGACAGACAGACAGACAGACAGACAGACAGACAGACAGACAGACAGACAGACAGACAGACAGACAGAGATATAGAGATACAGACAGACAGACAGACAGACAGAGATACAGATAGACAGAGATATAGAGGTACAGACAGACAGAGATACAGAGATACAGACAGAGTTACAGAGATACAGACAGAGATATAGAGATACAGACAGACAGAGATACCGTGATGCAGAGATACTGAGATACTGAGATACAGAGATACTGAGATACAGAGATACAGAGATACTGAGATACAGAGATACTGAGATACAGAGATACTGAGATACAGAGTTACTGAGATACTGAGATACAGAGATACTGAGATACAGAGATACAGAGATACTGAGATACAGAGATACTGAGATACAGAGATACAGAGATACTGAGATACAGAGATACTGAGATACAGAGATACAGAGATACAGAGATACCGTGATGCAGTGATACAGATATACTGTGATACAGTTGCAGCTAAGTTGTTTTTCTAAAAGTATTTTGCTCTTTTGCCGAGCATACACCTCATTATTTCGCCACAAGTTAATCGGGGTGAAATCATATGAACTTGGATCAGTACATTGGTACACTCGCACAATTTGAGCAGGTCAAGGACGCACCGGCGATGGCTGTTCCGTTCTCCAGACTCCTGTCGGATATCGCAAAACGTTTGTTGTACATCTTGTAGTATGAGGACTACTGCCAATAGCCAATGAGCACTCAGCATGTGAGACCAAAACAGTGACGGAGAAGAGGAAAGCGACAGCTGTCACTAGTTACCACAGTCACAAAGTCACATTTAATATATCCCAAAAAATTCATTAAAAAAATCAGTTGGTCTTTATTTAGGTAAAGGTTCAGAGACTGTATTAGATGTGTTGTTCCCCATCAGAGACTGTATTAGATGTGTTGTTCCCCCATCAGAGACTGTATTAGATGTGTTGTTCCCCATCAGAGACTGTATTAGATGTGTTGTTCCCCATCAGAGACTGTATTAGATGTGTTGTTCCCCATCAGAGACTGTATTAGATGTGTTGTTCCCCCATCAGAGACTGTATTAGATGTGTTGTTCCCCATCAGAGACGGTATTAGATGTGTTGTTCCCCATCAGAGACTGTATTAGATGTGTTGTTCCCCCATCAGAGACTGTATTAGATGTGTTGTTCCCCATCAGAGACTGTATTAGATGTGTTGTTCCCCCATCAGAGACTGTATTAGATGTGTTGTTCCCCCATCAGAGACTGTATTAGATGTGTTGTTCCCCCATCAGAGACTGTATTAGATGTGTTGTTCCCCCATCAGAGACTGTATTAGATGTGTTGTTCCCCATCAGAGACTGTATTAGATGTGTTGTTCCCCCATCAGAGACTGTATTAGATGTGTTGTTCCCCATCAGAGACTGTATTAGATGTGTTGTTCCCCATCAGAGACTGTATTAGATGTGTTGTTCCCCCATCAGAGACTGTATTAGATGTGTTGTTCCCCATCAGAGACTGTATTAGATGTGTTGTTCCCCATCAGAGACTGTATTAGATGTGTTGTTCCCCCATCAGAGACTGTATTAGATGTGTTGTTCCCCATCAGAGACGGTATTAGATGTGTTGTTCCCCCATCAGTTCCATTAATCACCTGGTCTGGAGTGGCTGCTATAGGCCCTGTAGTTCCATTAATCACCTGGTCTGGAGTGGCTGCTATAGGCCCTGTAGTTCCATTAATCACCTGGTCTGGAGTGGCTGCTATAGGCCCTGTAGTTCCATTAATCACCTGGTCTGGAGTGGCTGCTATAGGCCCTGTAGTTCCATTAATCACCTGGTCTAGAGTGGCTGCTATAGGCCCTGTAGTTCCATTAATCACCTGGTCTAGAGTGGCTGCTATAGGCCCTGTAGTTCCATTAATCACCTGGTCTAGAGTGGCTGCTATAGGCCTGTAGTTCCATTAATCACCTGGTCTAGAGTGGCTGCTATAGGCCTGTAGTTCCATTAATCACCTGGTCTAGAGTGGCTGCTATAGGCCTGTAGTTCCATTAATCACCTGGTCTAGAGTGGCTGCTATTGGCCTGTAGTTCCATTAATCACCTGGTCTAGAGTGGCTGCTATAGGCCCTGTAGTTCCATTAATCACCTGGTCTAGAGTGGCTGCTATAGGCCCTGTAGTTCCATTAATCACCTGGTCTAGAGTGGCTGCTATAGGCCTGTAGTTCCATTAATCACCTTGTCTAGAGTGGCTGCTATAGGCCTGTAGTTCCATTAATCACCTGGTCTGGAGTGACTGCTATAGGCCTGTAGTTCCATTAATCACCTGGTCTAGAGTGGCTGCTATAGGCCCTGTAGTTCCATTAATCACCTGGTCTGGAGTGACTGCTATAGGCCCTGTAGTTCCATTAATCACCTGGTCTGGAGTGGCTGCTATAGCCCTGTAGTTCCATTAATCACCTGGTCTGGAGTGGCTGCTATAGGCCCTGTAGTTCCATTAATCACCTGGTCTAGAGTGGCTGCTATAGGCCCTGTAGTTCCATTAATCACCTGGTCTGGAGTGGCTGCTATAGGCCTGTAGTTCCATTAATCACCTGGTCTGGAGTGGTTGCTATAGCCCTGTAGTTCCATTAATCACCTGGTCTGGAGTGGCTGCTATAGCCCTGTAGTTCCATTAATCACCTGGTCTGGAGTGGCTGCTATAGGCCCTGTAGTTCCATTAATCACCTGGTCTAGAGTGGCTGCTATAGGCCCTGTAGTTCCATTAATCACCTGGTCTGGAGTGGCTGCTATAGGCCTGTAGTTCCATTAATCACCTGGTCTGGAGTGGCTGCTATAGGCCCTGTAGTTCCATTAATCACCTGGTCTGGAGTGGCTGCTATAGGCCTGTAGGTCCATTAATCACCTGGTCTGGAGTGGCTGCTATAGGCCTGTAGTTCCATTAATCACCTGGTCTGGAGTGGCTGCTATAGGCCTGTAGTTCCATTAATCACCTGGTCTGGAGTGGCTGCTATATCCCTGTAGTTCCATTAATCACCTGGTCTAGAGTGGCTGCTATAGGCCTTTAGTTCCATTAATCACCTGGTCTAGAGTGGCTGCTATAGGCCCTGTAGTTCCATTAATCACCTGGTCTGGAGTGGCTGCTATAGGCCTGTAGTTCCATTAATCACCTGGTCTAGAGTGGCTGCTATAGGCCCTGTAGTTCCATTAATCACCTGGTCTAGAGTGGCTGCTATAGGCCCTGTAGTTCCATTAATCACCTGGTCTAGAGTGGCTGCTATTGGCCTGTAGTTCCATTAATCACCTGGTCTACATTTACATTTACATTTAAGTCATTTAGCAGACGCTCTTATCCAGAGCGACTTACAAATTGGTGCATTCACCTTATGATATCCAGTGGAACAACCACTTTACAATAGTGCATCTAACTCTTTTAAGGGGGGGGGGGGGGGTTAGAAGGAGTACTTTATCCTATCCTAGGTATTCCTTAAAGAGGTGGGGTTTCAGGTGTCTCCGGAAGGTGGTGATTGACTCCGCTGACCTGGCGTCGTGAGGGAGTTTGTTCCACCATTGGGGTGCCAGAGCAGCGAACAGTTTTGACTGGGCTGAGCGGGAACTGTACTTCCTCAGAGGTAGGGAGGCGAGCAGGCCAGAGGTGGATGAACGCAGTGCCCTTGTTTGGGTGTAGGGCCTGATCAGAGCCTGAATATAGGAGAGAGCCTGAATATCAGAGCCTGAATATACTGTCTAGAGTGGCTGCTATAGGCCCTGTAGTTGCTGTACTTTGTTGGAACATGAATTGCCTCTGTATCTGAACTGCATTGAGTGTTTTAATGAAAATAACAGTAATCATGAGTTTGGTACCTTGTTTTTCTACTCTACCACATGCCTGTAGCTCTGTGTGCTGACAGTATCACATGCAAAGCAGACTTTCAAGGTGTGTCCTGGGAAGTGGGGGGGGGTGTGTTTTAGTCATTTCTGGCGATATACTGAACCATTTCAGTACCAGTCAAAATCTTGGACACACCTACTCATTTAAGAGTTAAAAAAAAAAATGTTTTACTATTTTCTACATTGTAGAATAATAGTGAAGACATCAAAACTATGAAATAACACATATGGAATTATATAGTAACCAAAAAAGTGTTAAACAAATCAAAATATATTTTCTGTTTGATGTTCTTTATAGTACCTTGATGACAGCTTTGTACACTCTTGGCATTCTCTCAACCAGCTTCTCCTGGAATGCTTTTCCAACGGTCTTGAAGGAGTTCCCACATATGCTGAGCACTTGTTAGCTGCTTTTCCTTCACTCTGCAGTCCAACTCATCCCAAACCATCTCAATTGGGTTGAGGTCAGGTGATTTTGGAGGCCAAGTCATCTGATTCAGCAATCCATCACTCTCCTTGGTCAAATAGACCTTACACAGCCTGGAGGTGTATTTTGGGTCATTGTCCTGTTGAAAAACAAATGATAGTCCCAATAAGCACAAACCAAAGGAGATGGTGTATCGCTGCAGAATGCTGTGGTAGCCATGCTGGTTATGTGTGCCTTGAATTCTAAATATATTACTGACAGTGTCACCAGCAAAGCACCATCACACCTCCTCCTCCATGCTTCACGGTGGAAACCACACATGCAGAGATCATCTGTTCACCTGCTCTGCGTCTCACAAAGACACGGCTGTTGGAACCAAGCATCTCAAATTTGGACTAATCAGACCAAAGGACACATTTCCACCAGTCTAATGTCCATTGCTCTGGTTCTTGGCCCAAGCAAGTCTCTTCTTCTTATTGGTGCCCTTGTCACGCCCTGACCTTAGTTATCTTTGTTTTCTTTATTATTTGGTTAGGTCAGGGTGTGACAAGGGTGGTTTGTTTAGTTTTTGTATGTCTAGGAGTTTGTCTAGTCTAGGTGTTTATATGTCTATGGTTGCCTAGATTGGTTCTCAATCAGAGGCAGCTGTTTATCGTTGTCTCTGATATGGGACCATATTTAGGTAGCCATATTCCTTGGGTATTTTGTGGGTTGTTGTCTATGTGTAGTTGCCTGTCATCACTCGTGTATTTATAGCTTCACGTTCGTTTTGTTAGTTTGTTTAGTGTTCTTCGTGTAATAAAGAAGAATGTATTCTTATCACGCTGCGCCTTGGTCTCCTCGTTACGAAGAACGTGTCAGCCCTTTAGTAGTGGTTTCTTTGCAGCAATTCGACCATGAAGGCCTGATTCACACAGTCTCCTCTGAACAGTTGATGTTGAGATGTGTGTGTTACTTAGATGTTGAGATGTGTCTGTTATTTGGGATGCAATTTCTGAGGCTGGTAACTCTAATGAACTTATCCTCTGCAGCAGAGGTAACTCTGGGTATTCCTTTCCTGTGGCGGTCCTCATGAGAGCCGGACCCCAGGAAGAGTAACTGCTGCCTAGGCAGCAGCTAATGGGGATCCATAATATATTAAAATACAAATACAACACAAATGATTGGCTCAAATGCATTAAGAAGGAAAGAAATTCAAAAAAATGAACTTTTAAGAAGGCACACCTGTTAATTGAAATGCATTCCAGCTGACTACCTCATGAAGCTGGTTGAGAGAATGCCAAGAGTGTGAAAAGCTGTCATCAAGCCAAAGGGTGGCTACTCTGAAGAATCTCAAATATATTTTGATTTGTTTAACACTTTGTTGGTTACTACGTGATTCCATATGTGTTCTTTCGCAGTATTGATGTCTTCACTATTATTCTACAATTTTAGAAAATAGTAAAAAAATAAAGAAAAACCCTTGAATGAGTAGTTGATCCAAACCTTTGACTGGTAGAGTACGTCTGTGCACGTCCGCGCACAAAAGTGGTCCGTTATCTGAGATTTATGGGACGTGTGCAGGGCCGATGGACACTGCTGGACACGTGCCCTCAAATTTCCAGAAACTGTACTTTTTGGGGAAAATGTGCGCTAGAGCGTTCAACCCATAAATGTGCCTTTTTTGTGTTTTACATAATGCATGTCTGAAGCAGAGGAAGAGGGTGGGAGGAGCTATAGGTATATGGGCTCATTAAAAGTAATGGTATGTAGTATTTTATTAGGATCCCCAGTAGCTTTTTGTAAAAGCAGCAGCTACTCTTCCTTGGGTTTATTATGGATCCCCATTAGTTCCTGTCAAGGCAGCAGCTACTCTTCCTGGGGTTTATTATGGATCCCCGTTAGTTCCTGCCAAGGCAGCAGCTACTCTTCCTGGGGTTTATTATGGATCCCCATTAGTTCCTGTCAAGGCAGCAGCTACTCTTCCTGGGGTTTATTATGGATCCCCATTAGTTCCTGTCAAGGCAGCAGCTACTCTTCCTGGGGTTTATTATGGATCCCCATTAGTTCCTGCCAAGGCAGCAGCTACTCTTCCTGGGGTTTATTATGGATCCCCATTAGTTCCTGCCAAGGCAGCAGCTACTCTTCCTGGGGTTTATTATGGATCCCCATTAGTTCCTGTCAAGGCAGCAGCTACTCTTCCTGGTCTCCACACAAAATATGAAACATAATACAGAGCATCAATAGACAAGAACAGCTCAAGGACAGAAATACATACATTTATTAAAAAGCACACGTAGCCTTCATATCATATGCATATACACAAACGTGTATTTGTGCCTTTCTGTTTGTTGAAACCAGGTGTTTATTTAAGCAATATGAGATGGAAGGAAGTTCCATGCAATAAGGGCTCTATATAATACTGTATGTTTTCTTGAATTTGTTTTGGATTAGGGGACTGTGAAAAGACCCTTGGTGGAATGTCAAATCAAATCAAATCAAATCTTATTGGTCACATACACACGGTTAGCAGATGCTGATGCGAGTGTAGTGAAATGCTTGTGCTTCTAGTTCCGACCGTGCAGTAATATCGAACAAGTAATCTAACAATTTCACAACAACTACCTAATACACACAAGTGTAAAGGGATTGAATAAGAATATGTACACATAAATACATGGATGAGCGATGGCCGTGCGGCATAGGCAAGATGCAGTAGATGGTATAGAGTACAGTATATACATATGAGATGAGTAATGTAGGGTATGTAAACATTATATAAAGTGGCATTGTTCTATGTGACTAGTGAAACATTTATTACATCCAATTTTTTATTATTAAAGTGGCTAGAGATTTGAGTCAGGATGTTGGCAGGAGCCACTCTATGTTAGTGATGGCTGTTTAACAGTCTGATGGCCTTGAGATAGAAGCTGTTTTTCAGTCTCTCGGTCCCTGCTTTGATGCACCTGTACTGACCTCGCCTTCTGGATGATAGCGGGGTGAACATGCAGTGGCTCGGGTAGTTGTTGTCCTTGATGATCTTTATGGCCTTCCTGTGACATCGGGGGGTGTAGGTGTCCTGGAGGGCAGGTAGTTTGCCCTCAGTGATGCGTTGTGCAGACCGCACTACCCTCTGGAGAGCCTTACGGTTGTGGGTGGAGCAGTTGCCGTACCAGGCGGTGATACAGCTCGACGGGAAGCTCTCAATTGTGCATCTGTAAAAGTTTGTGAGTGTTTTTGCTGACAAGCTAAATTTCTTCAGCTTCCTGAGGTTGAAGAGGCGCTGTTGCACCTTCTTCACCACGCTGTCTGTGTGGGTAGACCATTTCAGTTTGTCCGTGATGTGCACGCCGAGGAACTTAAAACTTTCCACCTTCTCCACTACTGTCCCGTCACTGTGGATAGGGGGGTGCTCCCTCTGCTGTTTCCTGAAGTCCACGATCATCTCCTCTGTTTTGTTGACGTTGAGTGTGAGGTTATTTTCCTGACACCACACTCCGAGGGCCCTCACCTCCTCCCTGTAGGCCATCTTGTCGTTGTTGGTAATCAAGCCTACCACTGTAGTGTCGTCTGCAAACTTGATGATTGAGTTGGAGGCATGCATTGCCACGGGGCTGGTTTTCTTTTTGTAATCCGTGATTGACTGTAGACCCTGCCACATACGTCTCGTGTCTGAGCCTTTGAATTGCGACTCTACTTTGTCTCTATACTGACGCTTAGCTTTGTTTGATTGCCTTGCGGAGGGAATAGCTACGCTGTTTGTATTCGGTCATGTTTCCGGTCGCCTTGCCATGATTAAAAGCAGTGGTTCGCACTTTCAGTTTTGCGTGAATGCTGCCATCAATCGACGGTTTCTGGTTGGAGAAAGTTTTAATAGTCACCGTGGGTACGACATCTCCGATGCACTTCCTTATAAACTCGCTCACCGAGTCAGCGTATACATCAATGTTGTTGTCTGGGGCTATCCGGAACATATCCCAGTCCACGTGATCGAAGCAATCTTGAAGCGTGGAATCCGATTGCTTGGACCAGCGTTGAACAGACCTGAGCGCGGGAGCTTCCTGTTTTAGTTTCTGTCTATAGGCTGGGAGCAACAAAATGGAGTCGTGGTCAGATTTTCCAAAAGGAGGGCGGGGGAGGGCCTTATATGCGTCGCGGAAGTTAGAATAACAATGATCCATGGTTTTGCCATTCCAAATGCTGATAAAATTTAGGGAGCCTTGTTTTCAGATTAGCCTTGTTAAAATCCCCAGCTACAATAAATGCAGCCTCAGGATATGTGGCTTCCAGTTTACATAGAGTCCAATGAAGTTCTTTCGGGCTGTCGGGGTGTCTGCTTGGGGGGCGGGGGGGGGGGGGGGGGGGGATACACGGCTGTGATAATAATTGAAGAGAATTGTCTTGGTCAATAATGCGATCGGCATTTGATTGTAAGGAATTCTGGGTCAGGTGAACAAAAGGACTTGAGTTCCTGTATGTTGTTATGATCACACCACGACTCGTTAATCATAAGGCATACCCCCCCCCTGCCCTTCTTCTTACCAGAGAGATGTTTGTTTCTGTCGGTGCGATGCGTGAAGAAACCGGGTGGCTGTACCGACTCTGATAACATATCCCGAGTGAGCTATGTTTCCGTGAAACAGAGAATGTTACAATCTCTGATGTCTCTCTGGAAGGCAACCCTTGCTCGGATTTCGTCGACCTTGTTGTCAAGAGACTGGACATTGGCGGGTAGAATACTCGGGAGCGGTGAGCGATGTGCACGTCTACGGAGCCTGACCAGAAGACCGCTCCGTCTGCCACTTTTGCGGCGCCGTTGTCTTGGGTCGCCTACTGGGATTCTATCCAATGTCCTGGGTGGTGGTCCAAACAGAGGATCCGCTTCTGGAAAGTCGTATTCCTGGTCGTAATGTTGGTGGGTTGACATTGCTCTTATATCCAATAGTTCTTCCCGGCTGTATGTAATAAGACTGAACATTTCCTGGGGTACCAATGTAAGAAATAACACATAAAAAAACTAAGTACTGCATAGTTTCCTAAGAACGCGAAGCGAGGCGGCCATCTCTGTCGGCGGCATGGGATAAGTGTGTGTGTCAGAGCTGTGTGTAAGTTGCAAACAATTTGGGATTTTCAACACATTGTTTCCTATGAAAAGAAGAAGTGATGCAGTCAGTCTCTCCTCAACTCTTAGCCAAGAGAGACTGGCATGCATAGTATTTATATCAGCCCTCTGATTACAATGAAGAGCAAAACGTGCCGCTCTGTTCTGGACCAGTTGCAGCTTAACTAGGTCTTTCCTTACAGCACTGGACCACACGACTGGACAATAATCAAGATTAGACAAAACTAGAGCAGAACTTTGCTTTTTGGAGTGTGGTGTCAAAACATCAGAGCATCTCTTTATTACGGCCAGACCTCTCCCCATCTTTACAACCATTGAATCTATATGTTTTTACCATGATAGTTTATAAGCTAAGGTAACGCCAAGTAATTAAGTCTCCTCAACTTGTTCAACACCCACACCATTCATTACCAGATTCAGCTGAGGTCTAGAACTTAGTGAATGATTTGTACCAAATATAATGCTCTTAGTTTTAGAGATGTTCAGGACCAGTTTATTACTGGCCACCAATTCCAAAACAGACTGCAACTCTTTGTTAAGGGTTTCAGTGGCTTCATTAGCTGTGGTTGCTGATGGGTATATGGTTGAATCATCAGCATACATGGACACATATGCTTTGTTTAATGCCAGTGGCAGGTCATTGGTAAAAATAGAAAAGAGTAGAGGGCCTAGAGAGCTGCCCTGCAGTACACCACACTTGACATGTTTGCCATTATAGAAGCTTCTATTATAGAAAACCCTTTGCATTCTATTAGATAGATAGCTATGAATCCACGAGATTGAAAAGCCATGACAGGTTATGGTCAATAATATCAAAGGCTACACTCAAATCTAACAGCATAGCTCCCACTATCACGTTTCAGGTAAGACCCAGATGCAGACAATGTCGAATTAACAACAGTTTAATAAATTGAACATGGGCAGGCAAAAGGCAGGTGGAGGTCAGTAATCCAGATAGGTGGGGCAAAGGTACAGGATGGCAAGCAAGCTCAGGGTCAGGGCAGGCAGAATGGTCAAAACTAGGAAACAGGAACAATCGAGAGACAGGAGCAGAGGGGAAAACGCTGCTAGGCTTGACAAAACAAAACGAACTGGCAACAGACAAACAGAGAACACAGGTATAAATACACAGGGGGTAATGGGGAAGATGGGCAACACCTGGAGGGGGGTGGAGACAAGCACAGAGACAGGGGAAACAGATCAGGGTGTGACAGTACCCCTCCCCCCCATCTAGCGGCGCCACCTGGTGGCCTACCTGGGTGCATACCTGCTTGACCGGGGCGTTGGAATTCCGCGATGAGGCCTGGGTCCAGGATGTCCCTGGCGGGGACCCAGTACCTCTCCTCCGGGCCATAACCCTCCCAGTCACCCAGGTACTGGAACCCCCTGCCCCGAGGTCGAACCTTCAGGAGACGCCTCACAGTGTACGCCGTCTCTCCATCGATGAGACGTGGGACAGGGGTATGCCTGGAAACAGGAGACAAAGGGCTGTCAGACATGGGTTCAACTCTGGACACATGAAAGGTAGGATGGATACGAAGGGCACGGGGCAACAGAAGACGAACAGCAAAGGGGCTAATGACTTTGGAGATGGGAAACGGGACGATAAACCGAGGTGAGAGTTTTGCGGGATTCCACCCAGAGGGGAAGATCCTGGGTGGACTGCCTTACCTTCTGCCCTGGGCAATATCGGGGAGCCAGGGTCCTGTGGCGATCTGCTTATCATCGATACCCGGAGGTGGTCTTGAGGAGGGCCAACCGGGGACTCCTCCAGGTACGATGACAGCGGCGGACAAACATCTGGGTAGACGGTATGCCGACCTCTTCTTCCTGCTCAGGGAAGAGCGGGGGCTGATATCCCAGGGAACACTCAAAAGGTGGTAGGCCCGTGGCAGAGCAGGGAAGGGTGTTGTGTTCGGCCCACACAAGCTGCTGGCTCCAGGTGGTGGGGTTGGCGGAGACCAGGCAGTGCAGAGTAGTCTCTAGGTCCTGGTTGGCTCGCTCCGACTGGCCGTTGGACTGGTGGTGGAATCCAGAGGACAGGCTGGCTGATGACACAATGAGGGTGCAGAACGCCTTCCAGAACTGGGACGAGAACTGAGGACAACGGTCGGAGACCATGTCTACGGGCAGTCCATGGACCCGGAAGACGTGCTGCACCATGAACTGGGCCGTCTCTTTGGCAGAGGGTAGTTTGGGGAGAGGAATGAAGTGGGCAGCTTTGGAAAACCAATCCACCACGGTCAGAATGGCGGTGTTACCATCAGATGGGGGAAGACCCGTGACAAAGTCCAGGGAGATGTGAGACCAGTAACGATGAGGGACAGGCAGAGGTTGGAGGAAACCAGCTGGAGCTTGCTAAGGAGTCTTGTTCTGTGCACAAACCGTGCAAGCGGCGAAGAATGCGGACACGTCAGGGACCATGGTAGGCCACCAAAAGCGTTGTAGCTTTTGTCCCAGCCAGTGTCCCAGCCAGTGTCTCCATTCCTCCAATAACATCTTCACCGCGAGAAGCTCACAATTCCCCACATCGTAGTTCTTCTCCGTGGCGTTGAGTCGATGGGAGAAGATGGCGCAGGGATGTAGCTTGAGGTCCAGGACAAAACACCGGGACAGGACAGCCCCCACTCCGAAATCTGGAGCATTGGCTTCCACCACGAACTGACAAGATGGGTCAGGATGAATCAAGATGGGAGCTGTGGTGAAGCAATGTTTGAGGTTCTGGTACACCCGGTCAGCAGCTGGAGACCACGTGAACGGAACCTTGGGCGAGGTGAGTGCTGACAGAGGGGGAAGCCAGGGATTTGTAACCCCGAATAAAGCGGTGATAGAAGTTGGTGTACTCCAGGAAACGTTGCCGCTGCACCCTGGAAGTAGGCTGGGGCCAATCCACCACTGCTCTCACCTTCCCGGGATCCATTTGTACCCTCCCTGCAGCGAGTAGGGGCAAGTCCCAGAAAAGGGATGGTGGAGCGATGGAACTCGCACTTCTCTGCTTTTACAAACAGAAGGAGGCATTAGAGAACCTGTTGGACGTGGATTTTTTTTTTTCTCCGTAGAACATCACTAACTTCGATTTGGATGAAAAACTTCAACGAGTCGGCAGCTCTGGACGCTCTGCTTACTCCGTACCAGGCCCTAAGAATACCTAATGATAAGCCGCAGACCATTCTATTTACCAAGAGAGTTTTCATCTATATTTTTCGTAGCCCATCTCTTTACCATCACAAACCGATGCTGGCACTAAGACCGTACTCAAGGAGCTGTATAGGGCAGTTTCTTGTTGCCGGTGATTTCAGAGAAACTGAAATGTGTTTTACCTCATCTTTACCAGCATGTCATCTGTGCACAACTTCAGATCACTTTAACTCCACACACAGAAACGCCCTTTCGTTGCCCTTTCGTTTGGCAAATCAGACCACAACTATATCCTCCTACTTCCTGCTTACAAGCACACATTCAAACAGGAAGTACCAGCTGTCAAAGACTCCAGCCACCCAAGCCATAGACTGTTTTCTGCATCTCCTTCCTGAGCGGTATGACGGCTGCGTGGTCCCATGGTGTTTATACTTGCGTACTATTGTTTGTCCAGATGAACGTGGTACCTTCAGGCGTTTGGAAATTGCTCCCAATGATGAACCAGACTTGTGGAGGTCTACAATATTTTTCTGAGGTCTTGGCTGATTTCTTTTGATTTTCCCATGATGTCAAGCAAAGAGGCATTGAGTTTGAAGGTAGGCCTTGAAATACATCCACAGGTACACCTCCAATCGACTCAAATGATGTCATGTGTTTTGGGGTGGCAAGTAGCCTAGTGGTTAGAGTGTTGGACTAGTAACCAAAAGGTTGCAAGATCAAATCCTCAAGCTGACAAGATGAAAATCTGTTGTTCTGCCCCTGAACAAGGCAGTTAACCCACTGTTCCTAGGCTGTCATTGAAAAATATGAATTTGTTCTTAACTGACTTGCTAGTTAAAAAAAGGTAATAATAAAAAAATACCTATCAGAATCTTCTAAAGCCATGACATCATTTTCTGGAATTTTTCAAGCTGTTTATAGGCACAGTCAACTGAGTATATGTAAACTTCTGACCCACTGGAATTGTGATACAGTGAATTATAAGTGAAATAATCTGTCTGTAAACAATTGTTTGGAAAAATTACTTGTGTCTTGCACAAAGTAGATGTCCTAACTGACCTGCCAAAACTATAGTTTGTTAACAATACATTTGTGGAGTGGTTGAAAAACGAGTTTTAATAATGACTCCAACCTAAGTGTATGTAAACTTCTGACTTCAACAGTAGATGGAAGGCTCTTCACATGGAGCAACCAAGCTGTGTTTGTGTGTGTGTATGCCCTTCCTGTGTGTACATGCACCTGTGTGATCCTGCGTGTTCCTGTGTGTACGTGGACCTGCGTGTTCCTGTGTGTTCATGCACCTGTGTGTTCCTGTGTGTTCATGCACCTGTGTTTTCCTGTGTGTTCCTGTGTGTTCCTGTGTGTTCCTGCGTGTTCCTGTGTGTTCCTGCGTGTTCCTGTGTGTTCCTGTGTGTTCCTGTGGGTGTGAGCTCCAGAAGCCTCCTGAGTCCTCACAAGCTTTCCTTTTTTAGCCTGTTAGTCTAGGGGGGGGGGGAGTGGCCCACTTCTACAAACATGGCTGCAAGGTGGAAGCTGTTAGAACGTGTAACAAGGTGCTTGCCCCCCCCACACCGGGGAGAGCCCAACCTACCCGTCACTCTCTCTCCCAACATGGTGAGAGCCACAGGACTCATTCTGTCCTCCAGCACACCCACACACACTCTGAGAGCCAGAGAGAGAGAGAGAGATAGAGAGGTGTAGCAAGGAGAGAGAGAGAGAGAGAGAGAGAGAGAGAGAGAGAGAGAGAGAGAGAGAGAGGTGTTGCGAATAGAGAAAGATAGCACGGAAAGAGAGAGAGAGAGAGATTTTTGTGCAAAGGACTAAAAGAGAAAGAGAGTTAGAGGACAGGTTTTCTGGCTTCTCTCTCAGAGCTGCAGAACCGGGAGAAGAGAAAACAGAAAGATGGCAGAAGGAGGAGAAGGAGAGGAGGAGATTCAGTTCCTCCGCACGGTGAGTTGTTGCTTTACTGTTGCTGTTAGAATGTAGGGTATAGGGGTTAGGGCTGTTAGGGTGTAGGGGTTAGGGCTGTTAGGGTATAGGGGTTAGGGCTGTTAGAGTATAGGGGTTAGGGCTGTTAGGGGTTAGGGTATAGGGTGTAGGGGTTAGGGCTGTTAGGGTGTAGGGGTTACAGCTGTTAGGGTATGAGGGTTAGGGCTGTTAGGGTATAGGGGTTAGGGCTGTTAGGGTATAGGGGTTAGGGCTGTTAGAGTGTAGGGCTTAAGGGTTAGGGGTGTTAGGGGTTAGGGTATAAGGGTTAAGGGTGTTAGGGGTTAGGGTTGTTAGGAGTTAGGGTATAAGGGTTAGGGGTTAGGACTGTTAGGGCTGACCTGAGATCTGCCCTGCCTGGACACATGCTGGCTTTTGGACTGGTTGTGTGTGTGTGTGTGTGTGTGGGGGGGGGGGGGGGTGCGTTATGAGGAATCTGATCTGAGCTCGTTAATTTGTCATCAGTACTGTAGCTACCTACCTTTTATCTTTACACACTTTTTCACAGCTTTATTGTACCATAGCCCAGAACTTCAGATCATATCTGCTTTACAGTGGCCTGAACATGGTGATTCAGAGACAGTTGGTATTCTAACATGTTGTTGAAACTACTCTGCCTGGTTTTCTATATCAATATCAGATGGCTCTCTCTTCTGCTTCCTGGTTTAAATAAATGTTGCTGTACTGGCAGAGATATTTCAGTCTGTTAGCCTCTGTACAGCACTTTGTGACATCAGCTGATGTAAGAAGGGCTTTATAAATACATTTGATTGGTAGCAGTTCTACCAGCCATGCGGCCTCTTTCCCTTCTGAATTTAGTTGACTATTTTAGTGTCCTGACCTGATTATCACTGGCTGAGCCTGGCTCTGGGTGGATGTCTTCAATATGACATGATCACTGACACTTTAGATATTAGACTTCTGTACACCGTTACTATAGTGGTTCATAGACTTAAAATGATCTGTTACTATAGTGATTCATAGACTTAAAATGATCTGTTACTATAGTGGTTCGTATACTTAAAATGATCTGTTACTATAGTGATTCATAGACTTAAAATGATCTGTTACTATAGTGATTCATAGACTTAAAATGATCTGTTACTATAGTGATTCATAGACTTAAAATGATATGTTACTATAGTGATTCATAGACTTAAAATGATCTGTTACTATAGTGATTCATAGACTTAAAATGATCTGTTACTATAGTGGTTCATAGACTTGAAATGATCTGTTACTATAGTGATTCATAGACTTAAAATGATCTGTAGGTTCAGAGTAGTTAAGTTACTCGACAGTGTATAGATCCGTATATAGATCCGTGTATAGATCCGTGTATAGATCCGTGTATAGATCCGTGTATAGATCCGTGTATAGATCAGTGTATAGATCAGTGTGTAGATCAGTGTGTAGATCCGTGTATAGATCCGTGTATAGATCCGTGTATAGATCAGTGTATAGATCCGTGTATAGATCCGTGTATAGATCAGTGTGTAGATCAGTGTATAGATCCGTGTATAGATCAGTGTATAGATCAGTGTATAGATCTGTGTATAGATCAGTGTATAGATCCGTGTATAGATCAGTGTATAGATCCGTGTATAGATCCGTGTATAGATCAGTGTATAGATCCGTGTATAGATCCGTGTATAGATCCGTGTATAGATCCGTGTATAGATCCGTGTATAGATCAGTGTATAGATCCGTGTATAGATCAGTGTATAGATCCGTGTATAGATCCGTGTATAGATCAGTGTATAGATCCGTGTATAGATCAGTGTATAGATCCGTGTATAGATCAGTGTATAGATCCGTGTATAGATCAGTGTGTAGATCAGTGTATAGATCCTTGTATAGATCCGTGTATAGATCCGTGTATAGATCAGTGTATAGATCCGTGTATAGATCAGTGTATAGATCAGTGTATAGATCCGTGTGTAGATTTTGTAAGTGGCACCGTCAGGTAGGCTATTATATATTTGTTGGTGCTAATTTTGTTGTATTCCAGAATGTTCTGGTGGTTTCAGGGTATGTGGGTGGTGGTGGGGTTCTGCGTGTGCATGTATTTGCGTTCATGTGTGTGTGTGTGTGTGTGTGTGTGTGTGTGTGTCCACGTGTGTGAGTTTGTGTGAGTGTGTGTGTGTTTGTCTGTGTACAGACAGCGCCCGGTGCATCTGTTGGCATCATTATCTATTTATACCCCAGGAAAGGAGAGCTGAGCCTGTCAAAAAATACATGTTTTATTGTCACATAGGAGGGTTGGGACTGGGAAGATTTGGGACTGTGAGGGTAGGGACTGGGAGGGTAGGGACAGGGAGGGTAGGGACTACGGAGGGTAGGGACTGGGAGGGTAGGGACTTGGGACTGGGAGGGTAGGGACTTGGGACTGGGAGGTTTGGGACTGGGAGGGTAGGGACTGGGAGGGTAGGGACTGGGAGGGTAGGGGTTACGGAGGGTAGGGACTGTGAGGGTAGGGACTGGGAGGGTAGGGACTACGGAGGGTAGGGACTGGGAGGGTAGGGACTTGGGACTGGGAGGGTAGGGACTGGGAGGGTAGGGACTTGGGACTGTGAGGGTAGGGACTGGGAGGGTAGGGACTACGGAGGGTAGGGACTGGGAGGGTAGGGACTTGGGACTGTGAGGGTAGGGACTGGGAGGGTAGGGACTACGGAGGGTAGGGACTGGGAGGGTAGGGACTGGGAGGGTAGGGACTGGGAGGGTAGGGACTTGGGACTGGGAGGGTAGGGACAGGGAGGGTAGGGACTACGGAGGGTAGGGACTGGGAGGGTAGGGACTTGGGACTGGGAGGGTAGGGACTGGGAGGGTAGGGACTGGGAGGGTAGGGGTTACGGAGGGTAGGGACTGTGAGGGTAGGGACTGGGAGGGTAGGGACTACGGAGGGTAGGGACTGGGAGGGTAGGGACTTGGGACTGGGAGGGTAGGGACTGGGAGGGTAGGGACTACGGAGGGTAGGGACTGGGAGGGTAGGGACTTGGGACTGGGAGGGTAGGGACTTGGGACTGGGAGGGTAGGGACTTGGGACTGGGAGGGTAGGGACTACGGAGGGTTGGGACTGGGAGGGTAGGGACTTGGGACTGGGAGGGTAGGGACTGGGAGGGTAGGGACTACGGAGGGTAGGGACTGGGAGGGTAGGGACTACGGAGGGTAGGGTCTGGGATGGTAGGAATTAGGGAGAGAGGGTAGGAGGATACGAGACAGAAGAAACAAGCTGCCCAGGACAGCTGGACACAGTCTTCAATACTCTAATGGACATACAGAGACAGCCAGACACAAACTCGGCCTAACACCTCTTACGAAGTTAAGACAAACTCGGCCTAACACCTCTTACGAAGTTAAGACTAACACATACAGGGCCTTCAGAAATGATTCATACCCCTTGACCTTTTCCACATTTTGTTGTGTTACAGCCTGAATTTAAAATGGATTAAATTGAGATTTTGTGTCATTGGCCTACACATAATACCCCATAATGTCAAAGTGGAATTATGTTTTTAGAATGTTTACAAATTAATTACAAATGAAAAGCTTAAATGTCTTTAAGTCAATAAGTATTCAACCCCTTTGCTATGGCAAGCCCAGGAGTAATGTGCTTAACAAGTCACATAATAAGTTGCATGGACAAATATTTTAAAAATGCATCCTGTTTTCAACAGGGCACTAAAGTAAAACTGCGAAAAATATGGCAAAAAAAATACCTTTATGCCCTGAATACAAAGCATTATGTTTGGGTCAAATCCAACACATCACATCACTGATTACCACTTTTCATATTTTCAAGCATGGTGGTGGCTGCATCATGTTATGGGTATGCTTGTCTTCGGCAAGGACTAGGGAGTTTTTCAGGATAAAAAGAAACGGAACAGAGATAGGAACAGAAAAAAATCCTAGAGGAAAACCTGGTTAAGTCTGATTAGGAGACAAATTCACCTTTCAGCAGGACAATAACCTGAAACACAAAGCCTAATAAACTGGAGTTACTGAATATTCCTGAGTGGTGTATTTACAGTTTTGACTTAAATCGTCTTGAAAATCTATGGCCAGACCTGAAAATGTCTAGCAATGATCAACAACCAACTTGACAGAGTTTGAATTTGACAAAGAATAATGTGCAAATATTGTACAATCCAGGTGTGCAAAGTTCTTAGAAACTTACCCAGAAAGACTCACAGCTGTAATCACTGCCAAAGGTGATTCTAACATGTATTGACTCAGGGGTGTGAATACTTATCTAAATGAAATATTTCTGTATTTCATCTTCAATACAGTTGCATAAATTTCTAAAAACATTATTTTGCTTTGTCATTATGGGGTATTGTGTATAAATGGGTGATAAAAAAATTACATTTAAAACTTCTTATGGCTGAGATCCCGGTAACGGGATCGATATGACAACAGACAGTGAAAGCGCAGGGCGCCAAATTCAAAAAACAGAAATATCATAATTAAAATTCCCCAGACATACATGTGTCTTATACCATTTTAAAGGTAATCTTGTTGTTAATCCCACCAAAGTGTCCGATTTCAAATATGCTTTTCAGCGAAAGCACCACAAACGATTATGTTAGGTCACACCAAACCACAATAAGCACAGCCATTTTTCCAGCCAAAGATATAGGAGTCACAAAAAGCACAAATAGAGATAAAATAAATCACTAACCTTTGATGATCTTCATCAGATGACACTCATAGGACTTCATGTTACACAATACATGTATGTTTTGTTTGATAAAGTTCATATTTATATCAAAAAATCTATCTGAGTTTACATTGGCGAGATACATTCACTAGTTCCAAAAACATCCAGTGATTTTGCATAGCCACATCGATTCAACAGAAATACTCATCATAAATGTAGATGATAATACAAGTTATACACATGGAATTATAGATATACCTCTCCTTAATGCAACCGCTCTGTCAGATTTTAGCCGCCATTTTGGAGTCAACATAAACCAGAAATTACATGATAAATGTTCCCTTACCTCTGATGATCTTTATCAAAATGCACTCCCAGGAATCCCAGGTCCACAATAAATGCTTGATTTGTTCGATAATGTCCATTATTTATGTCCAATTAGCTACTTGTTAGCGCGTTTGGTAAACAATTCCAAAGTCACGAAGCGCGTTCCCTA
Organism: Salvelinus alpinus; assembly: GCF_045679555.1. Lineage (NCBI taxonomy): Eukaryota > Metazoa > Chordata > Actinopteri > Salmoniformes > Salmonidae > Salvelinus > Salvelinus alpinus. Next base: position 49,940,981 of record NC_092107.1, on the reverse strand, counting down.
AAAGCTGACGAATGTCCAAAAGTTCAGTAACAGTCAGTAGAAACATGTCAAACGATGTATTGAATCAATCTTTAGAATGTTGTTAACATAAATCTTGAATAACGTTCCAACCTGAGAATCACATTGACTTCAGATGAGCGATGGAACAGAGGTCCCTCCCATGTGAACGCGCATGGTCAAAGCATGGTGAGGTCATGGCAGACCTGACTAATTCCTCACTCATTCGGCCACCCTTCACAGTAGAGGCATCAGACAAGGTTCTACAGACTGTTGACATCTAGTGGAAGCCGTAGGAAGTGAAAACTCATTCATATGTCGCTGTGATTTCAATGGGATCTTGGTTGAAAATCAACCAGCCTCAGAATTTCCACTTCCTGTTTGGATTTTTTCTCAGGTTTTTGCCTGCTATATGAGTTCTGTTATACTCACAGACATAATTCAAACAGTTTTAGAAACTTCAGAGTGTTTCCTATCCAATACTAATAATAATATGCATATATTAGCAACTATGACTGAGGAGCAGGCTGTTTACTCTGGGCACCTCTGTGCACCTTTCATCCAAGCTACTCAATACTGCCCCTTCAGCCATAATAATAGCCCCTCTTTTTCAATTTTCACCTCAATGACATACCTAAATCTAACTGCCTGTAGCTTAGGACCTGAAGGAAGGATATGCATATTATTGGTACCATTTCAAAGGAAACACTTTAACATTTGTGGAAATGTGAAAGGAATGTAGGAGACTGTAACACAATAGATCTGGTAAAAGATAATACAAAGAAAAACACAACCAGTGTTTTTTTTACCACCATCTTTGAAATGCAAGAGAACTGTTATAGCCATCACTCTGGTTGTAATTCCAATTGTGTCCACAAGATGGCAGCAGTATGTGCAAAGTTTCAGATGGCTAACTTGGAGTATTTATTTAACTAGGCAAGTCAGTTAAGAACAAATTCTTATTTTCAATGACAGCCTAGGAACAGTGGGTTAACTGCCTTGTTCAGGGGCAGACCAACCGATTTGTACCATGTCAGCTCGAGGATTTGAACTTGCAACCTTTCGGTTATTAGTCCAACGCTCTAACCACTAGGCTGCGCTCATCCTCAAGAATTTTGGTGTGGTACATTTGGGCAAATCGTGAAGGAGACATTAACATTACATTTTTTGCAAGAATTTCATCAAATCTTATACTTGGACTTAAATTTAGCTTTTCCAGTATTAGTAGCCATATTATAAGTTCAACATTTGCAAAACACCCAGTTTTCATAACTTCATAGCTCTCCATATTCTTATAATTTTTATGCAAAATGAAAAGGCATGCTGTCGTACAAGGTTAGTAGCTACATTTTACGACATATACATGGTTTCTGGATACTCCCGTAAAGCCCAGCTCATTGGCTATCTAGCTAGCTTCGTTTGACCCCGATTGGTGCTTATTTGACAAAGATACAGTCATTAAATTGATGGCTGCCCGGAAGGCATGCCATGAAGGCGTCGCTCTCTGACCAAATATGGTGTCCTATAAGATATACTACACCCCTAATGAAATAGTGAAGTCTTGTTACCTTCTAGGATCTCTGAGGAATAGATACAAACATTATTTGACTCGTTGAAACAACGTTTAGGGGTGAGATTCTTTAACAGATTACTTTCTTTGCAAATTGAACGAGTGGAAGTATAAAATCGATCGTGCATGCTATATGAACCTTTTTAGGATATGAAAAAGGATTTTATCTAACAAAACGACACTTCGTGTTATCTCTGGGACCCTTTGGATGATAAATCAGAGCAAGATTTCAGAATGTAAGTACACATTTCACCTTCAGAGGTGAATTTATCAAACCTATTGCGGTGAAAAAACTGTTTTGTTGTTAGGAGCTCTCTTCAAACAATAGCATGGTATTATTTCACTGTAAGAGCTACTGTAAATTGGACAGTGCAGTTAGATTAACAATAATTTAAGCTTTCAGCCGATATAAGACACTTCTATGTACCAACATTTGTTGTTACTCTAAAATCTGCGATCCTGACATAACGCGCTGAATGATTTACAACTGTCATCCATTTTGAATTCAGCCTGTTACACGACAAAACGTGGAATAAATCAAGTGGGTATGAAGGCACAGTAGACGCAGAGACACAGTAGACTACAGAGACACAAAGACAGAGAGTTACTGAGACACAAAGACACACTTACAGAAAGACAGAGAGTTACTGAGACACAAAGACACACTAACAGAAAGACAGAGAGTTACAGAGACACAGAAAGATAGAGAGTTACTGAGACACAAAGACACACTAACAGAAAGACAGAGAGTTACAGAGACACACAGACACACTAACAGAGAGGCAGAGAGTTACAGAGACACAAAGACACACTAACAGAAAGACAGAGAGTTACTGAGACACAGAAAGACAGAGAGTTACTGAGACACAGAAAGATAGAGAGTTACTGAGACACAAAGACACACTAACAGAAAGACAGAGAGTTACAGAGACACAGAAAGACAGAGAGTTACTGAGACACAAAGACACACTAACAGAGAGGCAGAGAGTTACAGAGACACAAAGACACACTAACAGAGAGGCAGAGAGTTACAGAGACACAAAGACACACTAACAGAAAGACAGAGAGTTACAGAGACACAGAAAGACAGAGAGTTACTGAGACACAAAGACACACTAACAGAAAGACAGAGAGTTACAGAGACACAGAAAGACACACTAACAGAAAGACAGAGAGTTACAGAGACACAAAGACACACTAACAGAAAGACAGAGAGTTACTGAGACACAAAGACACACTAACAGAGAGGCAGAGACAGTTCTGTTCCTCCTGCCTAAAAGTTGGCTGTTGCATTGGGGGGCTTTCTAGGGACTGACTGACTAGCCATCTATAACCATCTATAACAGGGGTGTCAAACTAATGTTGCCCCGCGGGCTGCAATCAGTTTTCACCGAGGTCTCGAGGGCCTCAATCAGTTTTCACCGAGGTCCCGAGGGACTCAATCAGTTTTCACCGAGGTCCCGAGGGCCTCAATCAGTTTTTACCAAGGTCCCGAGGGCCTCAATCAGTTTTCACCAAGGTCCCGAGGTCCCGAGGGCCTCAATCAGTTTTCACCAAGGTCCCGGGGGCCTCAATCAGTTTTCACCGAGGTCCCGAGGGCCTCAATCAGTTTTCACCGAGGTCCCGGGGGCCTCAATCAGTTTTACCAAGGTCCCGGGGGCCTCAATCAGTTTTCACCAAGGTCCCGAGGGCCTCAATCAGTTTTCACCATGGTCCCGAGGTCCCGAGGTCCTGAGGGCCGTACTTATGTATTTTTTAGATTTCCTTGTCGTAAAAAAAATGCTAAAAATAGTCTCCTTACTGTCTAGAATTCGTTTTAATGACTGTTATCAAGCTGGACAGAGTGAAGAGACTATAAATGACTGTTATCAAGCTGGACAGAGTGAAGAGACTATAAATGACTGTTATCTAGCTGGACAGAGTGAAGAGACTATAAATGACTGTTATCTAGCTGGACAGAGTGAAGAGACTATAGATGACTGTTATCAAGCTGGACAGAGTGAAGAGACTATAGATGACTGTTATCAAGCTGGACAGAGTGAAGAGACTATAGATGACTGTTATCAAGCTGGACAGAGTGAAGAGACTATAGATGACTGTTATCAAGCTGGACAGAGTGAAGAGACTATAGATGACTGTTATCAAGCTGGACAGAGTGAAGAGACTATAGATGACTGTTATCAAGCTGGACAGAGTGAAGAGACTATAGATGACTGTTATCAAGCTGGACAGAGTGAAGAGACTATAGATGACTGTTATCAAGCTGGACAGAGTGTAGAGACTATAGATGACTGTTATCAAGCTGGACAGAGTGTAGAGACTATAGATGACTGTTATCAAGCTGGACAGAGTGAAGAGACTATAGATGACTGTTATCAAGCTGGACAGAGTGAAGAGACTATAGATGACTGTTATCAAGCTGGACAGAGTGAAGAGACTATAGATGACTGTTATCAAGCTGGACAGAGTGAAGAGACTATAGATGACTGTTATCAAGCTGGACAGAGTGAAGAGACTATAAATGACTGTTATCTAGCTGGACAGAGTGAAGAGACTATAGATGACTGTTATCAAGCTGGACAGAGTGAAGAGACTATAGATGACTGTTATCTAGCTGGACAGAGTGAAGAGACTATAAATGACTGTTATCAAGCTGGACAGAGTGAAGAGACTATAGATGACTGTTATCAAGCTGGACAGAGTGAAGAGACTATAAATGACTGTTATCAAGCTGGACAGAGTGAAGAGACTATAGATGACTGTTATCAAGCTGGACAGAGTGTAGAGACTATAGATGACTGTTATCAAGCTGGACAGAGTGAAGAGACTATAAATGACTGTTATCAAGCTGGACAGAGTGAAGAGACTATAGATGACTGTTATCAAGCTGGACAGAGTGTAGAGACTATAGATGACTGTTATCAAGCTGGACAGAGTGAAGAGACTATAAATGACTGTTATCAAGCTGGACAGAGTGAAGAGACTATAGATGACTGTTATCAAGCTGGACAGAGTGAAGAGACTATAAATGACTGTTATCAAGCTGGACAGAGTGAAAAGACTATAGATGACTGTTATCAAGCTGGACAGAGTGAAGAGACTATAGATGACTGTTATCAAGCTGGACAGAGTGAAGAGACTATAAATGACTGTTATCAAACTGGACAGAGTGAAGAGACTATAGATGACTGTTATCAAGCTGGACAGAGTGAAGAGACTATAAATGACTGTAATCAACTGGAAAGTGTAGAGACTATAAATGAATGTTATCTAGCTGGACAGAGTGTAGAGACTATAGATGACTGTTATCAAGCTGGACAGAGTGAAGAGACTATAGATGACTGTTATCAAGCTGGACAGAGTGAAGAGACTATAAATGACTGTTATCAAGCTGGACAGAGTGAAGAGACTATAGATGACTGTTATCAAGCTGGACAGAGAGAAGAGACTATAGATGACTGTTATCAAGCTGGACAGAGAGAAGAGACTATAAATGACTGTTATCTAGCTGGACAGAGTGAAGAGACTATAGATGACTGTTATCAAGCTGGACAGAGTGAAGAGACTATAGATGACTGTTATCAAGCTGGACAGAGTGAAGAGACTATAAATGACTGTTATCTAGCTGGACAGAGTGAAGAGACTATAGATGACTGTTATCAAGCTGGACAGAGTGAAGAGACTATAAATGACTGTTATCAAGCTGGACAGAGTGAAGAGACTATAAATGACTGTTATCTAGCTGGACAGAGTGAAGAGACTATAAATGACTGTTATCTAGCTGGACAGAGTGAAGAGACTATAGATGACTGTTATCAAGCTGGACAGAGTGAAGAGACTATAGATGACTGTTATCAAGCTGGACAGAGTGAAGAGACTATAGATGACTGTTATCAAGCTGGACAGAGTGAAGAGACTATAGATGACTGTTATCAAGCTGGACAGAGTGAAGAGACTATAGATGACTGTTATCAAGCTGGACAGAGTGAAGAGACTATAGATGACTGTTATCAAGCTGGACAGAGTGAAGAGACTATAGATGACTGTTATCAAGCTGGACAGAGTGAAGAGACTATAGATGACTGTTATCAAGCTGGACAGAGTGTAGAGACTATAGATGACTGTTATCAAGCTGGACAGAGTGTAGAGACTATAGATGACTGTTATCAAGCTGGACAGAGTGAAGAGACTATAGATGACTGTTATCAAGCTGGACAGAGTGAAGAGACTATAGATGACTGTTATCAAGCTGGACAGAGTGAAGAGACTATAGATGACTGTTATCAAGCTGGACAGAGTGAAGAGACTATAGATGACTGTTATCAAGCTGGACAGAGTGAAGAGACTATAAATGACTGTTATCTAGCTGGACAGAGTGAAGAGACTATAGATGACTGTTATCAAGCTGGACAGAGTGAAGAGACTATAGATGACTGTTATCTAGCTGGACAGAGTGAAGAGACTATAAATGACTGTTATCAAGCTGGACAGAGTGAAGAGACTATAGATGACTGTTATCAAGCTGGACAGAGTGAAGAGACTATAAATGACTGTTATCAAGCTGGACAGAGTGAAGAGACTATAGATGACTGTTATCAAGCTGGACAGAGTGTAGAGACTATAGATGACTGTTATCAAGCTGGACAGAGTGAAGAGACTATAAATGACTGTTATCAAGCTGGACAGAGTGAAGAGACTATAGATGACTGTTATCAAGCTGGACAGAGTGTAGAGACTATAGATGACTGTTATCAAGCTGGACAGAGTGAAGAGACTATAAATGACTGTTATCAAGCTGGACAGAGTGAAGAGACTATAGATGACTGTTATCAAGCTGGACAGAGTGAAGAGACTATAAATGACTGTTATCAAGCTGGACAGAGTGAAAAGACTATAGATGACTGTTATCAAGCTGGACAGAGTGAAGAGACTATAGATGACTGTTATCAAGCTGGACAGAGTGAAGAGACTATAAATGACTGTTATCAAACTGGACAGAGTGAAGAGACTATAGATGACTGTTATCAAGCTGGACAGAGTGAAGAGACTATAAATGACTGTAATCAACTGGAAAGTGTAGAGACTATAAATGAATGTTATCTAGCTGGACAGAGTGTAGAGACTATAGATGACTGTTATCAAGCTGGACAGAGTGAAGAGACTATAGATGACTGTTATCAAGCTGGACAGAGTGAAGAGACTATAAATGACTGTTATCAAGCTGGACAGAGTGAAGAGACTATAGATGACTGTTATCAAGCTGGACAGAGAGAAGAGACTATAGATGACTGTTATCAAGCTGGACAGAGAGAAGAGACTATAAATGACTGTTATCTAGCTGGACAGAGTGAAGAGACTATAGATGACTGTTATCAAGCTGGACAGAGTGAAGAGACTATAGATGACTGTTATCAAGCTGGACAGAGTGAAGAGACTATAAATGACTGTTATCTAGCTGGACAGAGTGAAGAGACTATAGATGACTGTTATCAAGCTGGACAGAGTGAAGAGACTATAGATGACTGTTATCAAGCTGGACAGAGAGAAGAGACTATAAATGACTGTTATCAAGCTGGACAGAGTGAAGAGACTATAGATGACTGTTATCAAGCTGGACAGAGTGAAGAGACTATAAATGACTGTTATCTAGCTGGACAGAGTGAAGAGACTATAAATGACTGTTATCAAGCTGGACAGAGTGAAGAGACTATAGATGACTGTTATCAAGCTGGACAGAGTGAAGAGACTATAGATGACTGTTATCAAGCTGGACAGAGTGAAGAGACTATAGATGACTGTTATCAAGCTGGACAGAGTGTAGAGACTATAGATGACTGTTATCAAACTGGACAGAGTGTAGAGACTATAGATGACTGTTATCAAGCTGGACAGAGTGAAGAGACTATAGATGACTGTTATCAAGCTGGACAGAGTGTAGAGACTATAGATGACTGTTATCTAGCTGGACAGAGTGTAGAGACTATAAATGACTGTTATCTAGCTGGACAGAGTGTAGAGACTATAGATGACTGTTATCTAGCTGGACAGAGTGTAGAGACTATAAATGACTGTTATCTAGCTGGACAGAGTGAAGAGACTATAGATGACTGTTATCAAGCTGGACAGAGTGAAGAGACTATAGATGACTGTTATCAAGCTGGACAGAGTGAAGAGACTATAGATGACTGTTATCAAACTGGACAGAGTGAAGAGACTATAGATGACTGTTATCAAGCTGGACAGAGTGAAGAGACTATAGATGACTGTTATCAAGCTGGACAGAGTGTAGAGACTATAGATGACTGTTATCAAGCTGGACAGAGTGTAGAGACTATAGATGACTGTTATCAAGCTGGACAGAGTGTAGAGACTATAGATGACTGTTATCAAGCTGGACAGAGTGAAGAGACTATAGATGACTGTTATCAAGCTGGACAGAGTGTAGAGACTATAGATGACTGTTATCAAGCTGGACAGAGTGTAGAGACTATAGATGACTGTTATCAAGCTGGACAGAGTGAAGAGACTATAGATGACTGTTATCAAGCTGGACGGAGTGAAGAGACTATAGATGACTGTTATCAAGCTGGACAGAGTGAAGAGACTATAGATGCCTGTTATCAAGCTGGACAGAGTGAAGAGACTATAAATGACTGTTATCAAGCTGGACAGAGTGAAGAGACTATAGATGACTGTTATCAAGCTGGACAGAGTGAAGAGACTATAAATGACTGTTATCAAGCTGGACAGAGTGAAGAGACTATAGATGACTGTTATCAAGCTGGACAGAGTGAAGAGACTATAAATGACTGTTATCAAGCTGGACAGAGTGAAGAGACTATAGATGACTGTTATCTAGCTGGACAGAGTGAAGAGACTATAGATGACTGTTATCTAGCTGGACAGAGTGAAGAGACTATAGATGACTGTTATCAAGCTGGACAGAGTGTAGAGAAATTGGGGAGAAAAAAGGAGGTGAAAAAAATAGATAAATAAAAGAATGAAAGGGGGAAATGAATTGTGGCTCATAGATAGATGCTTTGCTGGTTTTCTGGATATTGGAATCTATACTGGATAGAACTACTCTGAACTAAAATATAAACGCAACATGTAAAATGTTGGTCCCATATTTCATGAGGTAAAAGAAAATATTCCATACTCACAAAAAGCTTATTTCTCTCAAGTTTTGTGCACAAATTCGTTTACATCCTTGTTAGTGAACATTTCTACTTTTGCCAAGATAATCCATCCACCTGACAGGTGTGGCATATCAATAAGCTGATTAAACAGCATGATCGTCACATAGGTGCACCTTGTGCTGGGGATGTTAAATGGCCAGTCTAAAATGTGCTGTTTTGTCACATAACATTCTGAATGCTGACTGCAGGAATGTCCACCAGAGCTGTAGCCAGAGATTTGAATGTTTATTTCTCTACCATAAGCCACCTCCAATGTCGTTTTAGAGAATTTGGCAGTACGTCCAACCAGCCTCACTACTTCAGACCACGTGTATGGCGCCGTGTGGGCGAGCGGTTTGCTGATGTCAACGTTGTGAACAGAGTGCCCCATGGTTATGGTATGGGCAGGCATAAGCTACGGATAATGAACACAATTGTATTTTATCGATGACAATTTAAATGCACAGAGATACTGGGACCTGATCCTGAGGCCCATTGTCGTGCCAGTTCTTCCATGGCCTGCATACTCACCAGACGTGTCACCCATTGAGCATGTTTGGGATGCTCTGGATCCACGTGTAAGACAGCGTGTTCCAGTACCCGCCAATATACAGCAACTTCACACAGCCATTGAAGAGGAGTGGGACAACATTCCACAGGCCACAATCAACAACCTGATCAACTCTGTGTGAAGGAGATGTGTCACGCTGCATGAGGCAAATGGTGGTCACACCACATACTGACTGGTTTTCTGATCCACAGCCCTACCTTTTTATTAAGGTATCTGTGACCAACAGATGCATACAGTGGGGAGAACAAGTATTTGATACACTGCCGATTTTGCAGGTTTTCCTACTTACAAAGCATGTAGAGGTCTGTAATTTTTATCATAGGTACACTTCAACTGTGAGAGACGGAATTTAAAACGAAAATCCAGAAAATCACATTGTATGATTTTTAAGTAATTAATTCGCATTTTATTGCATGACATAAGTATTTGATACATCAGAAAAGCAGAACTTAATATTTGGTACAGAAACCTTTGTTTGCAATTACAGAGATCATACGTTTCCTGTAGTTCTTGACCAGGTTTGCACACACTGCAGCAGGGATTTTGGCCCACTCCTCCATACAGACCTTCTCCAGATCCTTCAGGTTTCGGGGCTGTCGCTGGGCAATACGGACTTTCAGCTCCCTCCAAAGATTTTCTATTGGGTTCAGGTCTGGAGACTGGCTAGGCCACTCCAGGACCTTGAGATGCTTCTTACGGAGCCACTCCTTAGTTGCCCTGGCTGTGTGTTTCGGGTCGTTGTCATGCTGGAAGACCCAGCCACGACCTATCTTCAATGCTCTTACTGAGGGAAGGAGGTTGTTGGCCAAGATCTCGCGATGCATGGCCCCATCCATCCTCCCCTCAATACGGTGCAGTCATCCTGTCCCCTTTGCAGAAAAGCATCCCCAAAGAATGATTTTTCCACCTCCAAGCTTCACGGTTAGGATGGTGTTCTTGGGGTTGTACTAATCCTTCTTCTTCCTCCAAACACGGCGAGTGGAGTTTAGACCAAAAAGCTCTATTTTTGTCTCATCAGACCACATGACCTTCTCCAATTCCTCCTCTGGATCATCCAGATGGTCATTGGCAAACTTCAGACGGGCCTGGACATGCGCTGGCTTGAGCAGGGGGACCTTGCGTGCGCTGCAGGATTTTAATCCATGACGGCGTAGTGTGTTACTAATGGTTTTCTTTGAGACTGTGGTCCCAGCTCTCTTCAGGTCATTAACCAGGTCCTGCCGTGTAGTTCTGGGCTGATCCCTGACCTTCCTCATGATCATTGATGCCCCACGAGGTGAGATCTTGCATGGAGCCCCAGACCGAGGGTGATTGACCGTCATCTTGAACTTCTTCCATTTTCTAATAATTGCGCCAACAGTTGTTGCCTTCTCACCAAGCTGCTTACCTATTGTCCTGTAGCCCATCCCAGCCTTGTGCAGGTCTACAATTTTATCCCTGATGTCCTTACACAGCTCTCTGGTCTTGGCCATTGTGGAGAGGTTGGAGTCTGTTTGATTGAGTGGGTGGACAGGTGTCTTTTATACAGGTAACGACTTCAAACAGGTGCAGTTAATACAGGTAATGAGTGGAGAACAGGAGGGCTTCTTAAAGAAAAATTAACAGGTCTGTGAGAGCCGGAATTCTTACTGGTTGGTAGGTGATCAAATACTTATGTCATGCAATAAAATGCGAATTAATTACTTAAAAATCATACAATGTGATTTTCTGGATTTTTGTTTTAAATTCCGTCTCTCACAGTTGAAGTGTACCTATGATAAAAATTACAGACCTCTACATGCTTTGTAAGTAGGAAAACCTGCAAAATCGGCAGTGTATCAAATACTTGTTCTCCCCACTGTATCTGTATTCCCAGTCATGTGAAATCCATAGATTAGGTCCTAATGTATTTATTTAAATTGACTGATTTACATATATGAACTGTAATTCAGTAAAATATTTGAAATTGTTGCATGTTGCGTTTATATTTTTGTTCAGTATAAGTGTAGATCTAGAATTAGAGATGTGGTCATTCAGCAGACTCTAGAACTAGAGATGTGGTCATTCAGCAGACTCTAGAACTAGAGATGTGGTCATTCAGCAGACTCTAGAACTAGAGATGTGGTCATTCAGCAGACTCTAGAACTAGAGATGTGGTCAGTCAGCAGACTCTAGAACTAGAGATGTGGTCATTCAGCAGACTCTAGAACTAGAGATGTGGTCAGTCAGCAGACTCTAGAACTAGAGATGTGGTCATTTAGCAGACTCTAGAACTAGAGATGTGGTCATTTAGCAGACTCTAGAACTAGAGATGTGGTCATTCAGCAGACTCTAGAACTAGAGATGTGGTCATTCAGCAGACTCTAGAACTAGAGATGTGGTCATTTAGCAGACTCTAGAACTAGAGATGTGGTCAGTCAGCAGACTCTAGAACTAGAGATGTGGTCATTTAGCAGACTCTAGAACTAGAGATGTGGTCATTCAGCAGACTCTAGAACTAGAGATGTGGTCATTCAGCAGACTCTAAAACTAGAGATGTGGTCATTCAGCAGACTCTAGAACTAGAGATGTGGTCATTCAGCAGACTCTAGAACTAGAGATGTGGTCATTCAGCAGACTCTAGAACTAGAGATGTGGTCAGTCAGCAGACTCTAGAACTAGAGATGTGGTCATTTAGCAGACTCTAGAACTAGAGATGTGGTCAGTCAGCAGACTCTAGAACTAGAGATGTGGTCAGTCAGCAGACTCTAGAACTAGAGATGTGGTCATTCAGCAGACTCTAGAACTAGAGATGTGGTCATTCAGCAGACTCTAGAACTAGAGATGTGGTCATTTAGCAGACTCTAGAACTAGAGATGTGGTCATTCAGCAGACTCTAGAACTAGAGATGTGGTCAGTCAGCAGACTCTAGAACTAGAGATGTGGTCATTCAGCAGACTCTAGAACTAGAGATGTGTTCATTCAGCAGACTCTAGAACTAGAGATGTGGTCATTCAGCAGACTCTAGAACTAGAGATGTGGTCATTTAGCAGACTCTAGAACTAGAGATGTGGTCATTCAGCAGACTCTAGAACTAGAGATGTGGTCATTTAGCAGACTCTAAAACTAGAGATGCGTTAAGGCTGGAACAGTCTAATGTCATCTCTGAGGTCAGGATGACCTGGCCCAGATAGCAGCAACTCATTAGAGGGGGTGATGGTGGAGTCTGTGTTGTGTTTCCTAAACCTAAACCCCTTGGAAATAGCATTTGACCTTCTTTTCTGGTCCTCAAACACGTCCACACAGACAAACAAACAGACAGACAGACAGACAGACAGACAGACAGACAGACAGACAGACAGACAGACAGACAGAGCAGACAGACAGACAGACAGACAGACAGACAGACAGACAGACAGACAGACAGACAGACAGACAGACAGACAGACAGACAGACAGAGCAGACAGACAGCGTTTGTGGGCCCTGACAGTATTCTTTCTTTTGGTAGAGCAGTCCTGTATTCTGTGTGACTCCAAAGACTATGTCGGACTTCAATCAAAGCTGAGAGAAGGAAGATGGGTGGCTTATAACTATATTAGATCAATCCTGTTAAATTCATCAGAGGCAGAGAGGAGAGGTAGGGGAGAAAAGGTTAGGGGATGGGAGGGGAGAGGGGGAGAGGAGAGGGGATGGAAAGGGAGGGGAGGGGAGGGGAGGGGAAAGGAGAGGAGAGGAGAGGACAGGAGAGGAGAGGAGAGGACAGGACAGGAGAGGAGGAGAGGAGAGGAGGAGAGGTTAGGGGGGGAAAGGGAGGGAAAGAGAGGGGAGAGGAGAGGAGGAGAGTTGTAGGGGAGGGAAAGAGAGGAGAATAGGGGAGGGAAATGGAGGAGAGAGGAGGTAAGGGGAGGGAAAGGGAGAGGAGAGGAGGTGAGGGGAGAGGAGGTTAGGGGAGGGAAAGGGAGAGGAGAGGAGGTTAGGAGAACTCTGAGGAGCAGGATCAATAGTATCGGTGTCTTCATACTGTAGAGGCGTGTTCAGGAGAACTCTGACGCATTACGACGTCACAGTGGAGACCAGGGTATCACAGGGAGCACTGAATATCTCCATGACATTAATAAAGTACCTTTATTATAAAGTAATGTTCAGGAGAACAGGGAAGAGGAGAGGAGACCAAGGGGTGTAGACTCCATAGCCTACTACATATCTGCATCACCTCTGGTAGTGACATCACCTCTGGTAGTGACATCACTCTGCATCCCTGCAGATATAAAACATAAAGCTCCAATTAGATGTACATCAGAACACCTTCAAGAGTCTCCTGTCCCCTGTCTCACCCTGTTAGAGTCTCCTGTCCCCTGTCTCACCCCGTCTCCTGTCTCACCCTGTCTCCTGTCTCGCCCTGTTAGAGTCTCCTGTCCCCTGTCTCACCCCGTCTCCTGTCTCACCCTGTCTCCTGTCTCGCCCTGTTAGAGTCTCCTGTCCCCTGTCTCACCCTGTCTCCTGT
>NC_092107.1:49894702-49922202 GCF_045679555.1 Salvelinus alpinus | reverse complement strand
GAAAAACCCTGTTTTGAATCAAGGAGTTATTTTAGTTAGTGGGAGAGAGAGATTGTACTCCCACCCCTCCACCATTTCTCCTGTATATAAGTGTGTAAGCACTGTGTCGTTCATGAACCTGTTTTTATCCCTGTCGGTCTGTGTGAGTGTGTGTGTGGGTGTACATGATCTTGTGAAAATGCTGAGCAGCTAGCTGGTGGAATAGTACTGCGGAGTGTGTGTGTGTACTGTCCTCTATGTCATCTGATCATACAGGCTGGGCTGTCTCAGTGTCTCTGACTCACAGCAGCAGCAGAGTGGCTCTGCTTTTAGACTCCAGAGCAGATTTCTTTCAGCTCCATATCAGGGGACGATCACTCACCCTTTTACATACACTACCACCTCACTCACTACCACCTCACTACCACCTCACTACCATCTCACTACCACCTCACTACCACCTCACTACCACCTCACTACCATCTCACTACCACCTCACTACCACCTCACTACCAGGACTATAGTTATGCTATCCCTCTGCTAGTCTGCTGGTCTAACTCATAACTAATTGCGTATCAATTAGAACAGAGACAGACTGGATCACAGAGAAGCAAAACAGGCCTTTTTAAAGTGGAGACAGAATGTTCCTCCTACTAATTCTAGCTGAATATTTAGTCTGGGACAAAAGACGATGACAGTGTAAAAACAGAGGCCGAACTGGGCCGAACTGGTTCAGAAGTAGATCTCCCATGTTGTGTGTCTGTGGTAGTGAGGTGGTGGTGAGGTGGTGGTGAGGTGGTAGTGAGTGGTAGTGAGAAGGTGGTGAGTGAGGTGGTGAGATGGTAGTGAGGTGGTAGTGAGGTGGTAGTGAGGTGGTAGTGAGGTGGTGGTAGTGAGGTGGTAGTGAGGTGGTAGTGAGGTGGTGATAGTGAGGTGGTAGTGAGGTGGTGATAGTGAGGTGGTAGTGAGGTGGTGGTGAGGTGGTAGTGAGGTGGTAGTGAGATGGTAGTGAGGTGGTAGTGAGGTGGTGGTAGTGAGGTGGTAGTGAGGTGGTAGTGAGGTGGTAGTGAGGTGGTAGTGAGGTGGTAGTGAGGTGGTGATAGTGAGGTGGTAGTGAGCTGGTGGTGAGGTGGTAGTGAGGTGGTAGTGAGATGGTAGTGAGGTGGTAGTGAGGTGGTGGTAGTGAGGTGGTAGTGAGGTGGTAGTGAGGTGGTAGTGAGGTGGTGGTAGTGAGGTGGTAGTGAGGTGGTAGTGAGGTGGTAGTGAGGTGGTGATAGTGAGGTGGTGGTGAGGTGGTAGTGAGGTGGTAGTGAGATGGTAGTGAGGTGGTAGTGAGGTGGTGGTAGTGAGGTGGTAGTGAGGTGGTAGTGAGGTGGTAGTGAGGTGGTAGTGAGGTGGTAGTGAGGTGGTGGTGAGGTGGTAGTGAGGTGGTATTGAGGTGGTAGTGAGGTGGTAGTGAGGTGGTGGTGAGGTGGTGGTGAGGTGGTAGTGAGGTGGTAGTGAGGTGGTAGTGAGGTGGTAGTGAGGTGGTAGTGAGGTGGTAGTGAGGTGGTGGTGAGGTGGTAGTGAGGTGGTAGTGAGGTGGTGGTGAGGTGGTAGTGAGGTGGTGGTGAGGTGGTAGTGAGGTGGTAGTGAGGTGGTAGTGAGGTGGTGGTGAGGTGGTAGTGAGGTGGTAGTGAGGTGGTAGTGAGATGGTAGTGAGGTGGTAGTGAGGTGGTAGTGAGGTGGTTGTGAGTGAGGTGGAGGAGAGGAGGAAGGTTGATGTTGTCCTGGAGGAGAGGAGGAAGGTTGATGTTGTCCTGGAGGAGAGGAGGAAGGTTGATGTTGTCCTGGAGGAGAGGAGGAAGGTTGATGTTGTCCTGGAGGAGAGGTGGAAGGTTGATGTTGTCCTGGAGGAGAGGAGGAAGGTTGATGTTGTCCTGGAGGAGAGGTGGAAGGTTGATGTTGTCCTGGAGGAGAGGAGGAAGGTTGATGTTGTCCTGGAGGAGAGGAGGAAGGTTGATGTTGTCCTGGAGGAGAGGTGGAAGGTTGATGTTGTCCTGGAGGAGAGGAGGAAGGTTGTGTTGTCCTGGTGGAGAGGTGGAAGGTTGATGTTGTCCTGGAGGAGAGGTGGAAGGTTGATGTTGTCCTGGAGGAGAGGAGGAAGGTTGATGTTGTCCTGGAGGAGAGGAGGAAGGTTGATGTTGTACTATCCTCCTGGAGGAGAGGAGGAAGGTTGATGTTGTACTATGGTCCTGGTTGCTCTACTTTCTTCAGAGCTGGAGGTGAGAGGACAGGACAGAGGAGACGTATCTAGGCTAAAGAAAGATAGATGAGAGCCTTACTAGGGGAAGAGGAGATAGCGTGTTGTGCTGTGGAGCCAGAGGATCAGCAGAGAGGCTTCTGGGTAAAGAGGAGAGGAGGAGGAGGAGGAGGAGGAGGAGGAGGAGGAGGAGGAGGAGGAAGAGGTGGAGCGGAGGGGGAGAAGGAGCGGAAGAGGAGAGGGCATTATGAATAGGTCACAGATACGCATCACGTATTAGCCTATTATATCATACTACAGCTATAGCACAGAATGCTGGTAGAGTAATGACTCTCTCTCTCTCTGTCTCTCTCTCTCTCTATGACCCTCCTCCTTCCTCCTAGCCGGACATCAAAGTTCCTGTAATTCATCACCTGTCCAAAACACTAGGTCATCGCCTGTCACTACACAGAAACGTTGACAGGGCAGAACAAGAGAATGAAGGATAGAGAGAGAGAGAATGATTGATGGAGAGATAATGAAGGCCTGTTAGCATTCTGACTGTTAGGATTCTGGCTGCAGAGTGTGTGTGGTATTTATTAGCTCCAGCCCATTGTGAGGGGCTGTTAGCAGGCCTGTCACCACACCAGGAGACCAGGTGACAAGTAGAGTAGGTGACAAAGGTCTTCGTCTCTCCTGACAGCTGTCTGTCAAAGGGCTCTATGACTGGTAACAGAGTCTACTGGTACAAAGGGCTCTATGACTGGTAACAGAGTCTACTGGTACAAAGGGCTCTATGACTGGTAACAGAGTCTACTGGTTACAAAGGGCTCTATGACTGGTAACAGAGTCTACTGGTACAAAGGGCTCTATGACTGGTAACAGAGTCTACTGGTACAAAGGGCTCTATGACTGGTAACAGAGTCTACTGGTACAAAGGGCTCTATGACTGGTAACAGAGTCTACTGGTACAAAGGGCTCTATGACTGGTAACAGAGTCTACTGGTACAAAGGGCTCTATGACTGGTAACAGAGTCTACTGGTACAAAGGGCTCTATGACTGGTAACAGAGTCTACTGGTACAAAGGGCTCTGTGACTGGTAACAGAGTCTACTGCTACAAAGGGCTCTAGTGCTCTGTGTCTGTCTGCTGGTGTCTAATGATGTACTGACGGTGTCTCTCTCTGTGTACAGGATGACCAGGTGGTGCTACAGTGCACTGCCACTGTCCTGAAGGAGCAGATCAAACTGTGTCTGGCCTGTGAGGGCTTCGGCAATCGACTATGTTACCTGGAGACCACGTCCAACGCTCAGGTACGAAAACGCACGACTCAAAATACCATCTCGCTTGCCTCACGCAACGGAGAGAACACAATGAGACTGAGATGTAAAAATCTAAAATCACAGTATTTAGGAGTCGAATAAAGATATTGAAATGTCTGATTGCATTAGAAGAGTATGTAAATAAAAGATGAATAGCTTCAAAATGTTTAGAACAAGTTAGGTTAAAAGTGTCTGTTCAAACTTCTGACCTCTGCCCCTTCCAGAACTGTCCACCAGATCTGGCTATCTGTGCCTTCGTCCTGGAACAGTCCCTGTCAGTACGGGCCCTGCAGGAGATGCTGGCTAACACCGTGGACATGAGTGAGGTAGGGGTCCCATACAGAGGGAGGGAGGGAGGGAGGGAGGGAGGGAGGGAGGGAGGGAGGGAGGGAGGGAGGGAGGGAGGGAGGGAGGGAAAGAGATAGAGAGAGAAGGAGAGAAAGAGAGAGAGAGAGGGAGAGAGAGAGAGAGAGAGAGAGAGGGAGAGAGAGAGAAAGAGAGGGAGGGAGAGAGAGAGGGAGAGAGAGAGAGAGAGAGAGAGAGTCCACAATCCACAAAAGTGGAGACAAATTTGACCCCAATAACTACCGTGGAATATGCGTCAACAGTAACCTTGGGAAAATACTCTGCATTATCATTAACAGCAGACTCGTACATTTCCTCAATGAAAACAATGTACTGAGCAAATGTCAAATTGGCTTTTTACCAAATTACCGTACAACAGACCATGTATTCACCCTACACACCCTAATTGACAACCAAACAAACCAAAACAAAGGCAAAGTCTTCTCATGCTTTGTTGATTTCAAAAAAGCCTTCGACTCAATTTGGCATGAGGGTCTGCTATACAAATTGATGGAAAGTGGTGTTGGGGGTAAAACATACGACATTATAAAATCCATGTACACAAACAACAAGTGTGCGGTTAAAATTGGCAAAAAACACACACATTTCTTCACACAGGGTCGTGGGGTGAGACAGGGATGCAGCTTAAGCCCCACCCTCTTCAACATATATATCAACGAATTGGCGCGGGCACTAGAACAGTCTGCAGCACCCGGTCTCACCCTACTAGAATCCGAAGTCAAATGTCTACTGTTTGCTGATGATCTGGTGCTTCTGTCACCAACCAAGGAGGGCCTACAGCAGCACCTAGATCTTCTGCACAGATTCTGTCAGACCTGGGCCCTGACAGTAAATCTCAGTAAGACCAAAATAATGGTGTTCCAAAAAAGGTCCAGTCACCAGGACCACAAATTCCATCTAGACACCGTTGCCCTAGAGCACACAAAAAACTATACATACCTCGGCCTAAACATCAGCACCACAGGTAACTTCCACAAAGCTGTGAACGATCTGAGAGACAAGGCAAGAAGGGCCTTCTATGCCATCAAAAGGAACATAAATTTCAACATACCAATTAGGATCTGGCTAAAAATACTTGAATCAGTCATAGAGCCCATTGCCCTTTATGGTTGTGAGGTCTGGGGTCCGCTCACCAACCAAGATTTCACAAAATGGGACAAACACCAAATTGAGACTCTGCATGCAGAATTCTGCAAAAATATCCTCCGTGTACAACGTAGAACACCAAATAATGCATGCAGAGCAGAATTAGGCCGATACCCACTAATTATCAAAATCCAGAAAAGAGCCGTTAAATTCTACAACCACCTAAAAGGAAGCGATTCCCAAACCTTCCATAACAAAGCCATCACCTACAGAGAGATGAACCTGGAGAAGAGTCCCCTAAGCAAGCTGGTCATAGGGCTCTGTTCACAAACACAAACACACCCCACAGAGCCCCAGGACAACAGCACAATTAGACCCAACCAAATCATGAGAAAACAAAAAGATAATTACTTGACACATTGGAAAGAATTAACAAAAAAACAGAGCAAACTAGAATGCTATTTGGCCCTAAACAGAGAGTACACAGTGGCAGAATACCTGACCACTGTGACTGACCCAAACTTAAGGAAAGCTTTGACTATGTACAGACTCAGTGAGCATAGCCTTGCTATTGAGAAAGGCCGCCGTAGGCAGACATGGCTCTCAAGAGAAGACAGGCTATGTGCACACTGCCCACAAAATGAGGTGGAAACTGAGCTGCACTTCCTAACCTCCTGCCCAATGTATGACCATATTAGAGAGACATATTTCCCTCAGATTACACAGATCCACAAAGAATTCGAAAACAAATCCAATTTTGATAAACTCCCATATCTACTGGGTGAAATTCCACAGTGTGCCATCACAGCAGCAAGATTTGTGACCTGTTGCCACAAGAAAAGGGCAACCAGTGAAGAACAAACACCACTGTAAATACAACCCATATTTATGTTTATTTATTTTAACTTGTGTGCTTTAACCATTTGTACATTGTTACAACACTGCATATATATAATATGACATTTGTAATGTCTTTATTGTTTTGAAACTTCTGTATGTGTAATGTTTACTGTTCATTTTTATTGTTTATTTGACTTTTGTATATTACCTACCTCACTTGCTTTGGCAATGTTAACACATGTTTCCCATGCCAATAAAACCCCTTGAATTGAATTGAATTGAATTGAGAGAGGGAGAGAGAGACAGATAGAGAAAGAGAGAGAGAGAAAGAGAGAGAGAGAGAGAGAGAGAGAGAGAGAGAGAGAGAGAGAGAGAGAGAGAGAGAGAGAGAGAGAGAGAGAGAGAGAGAGAGAGAGAGAGAGAGAGAGAGAGAGAGAGAGAGAGAGAGAGAGAGAGAGAGAGAGAGAGAGAGAGAGAGAGAGAGAGAGAGAGAGAGAGAGAGAGGGAGGGAGAGGGAGAGGGAGGGAGGGAGGGAGGGAGGGAGGGAGGGAGAGGTGTGGAGGGACACTGGGACACTGGAGATTAGATGCTGAGAGACTTGATAAACTCTGTGGTTTTCAGGTTGTTGTTTGTTACATTGTTGGGGGACATAATACCTTATTGTCTACCAACCTGTTTCCCTCTCCATAACGTCACCACCACCCACAGTACAGTACAGCCTCCACCCACAGTACAGTACAGCCTCCACCCACAGTACAGTACAGCCTCCACCCACAGTACAGTACAGCCTCCACCCTCAGAACAGTACCACCACCCACTGAACAGTACAGCCTCCACCCACAGAACAGTACAGCCTCCACCCACAGTACAGTACAGCCTCCACCACCCACAGAACAGTAGAGCCACCACCCACAGAACAGTACAGCCTCCACCCACAGTACAGTACAGCCTCCACCACCCACAGAACAGTACAGCCACCACCCACAGAACAGTACAGCCTCCACCCACAGTACAGTACAGCCTCCACCACCCACAGAACAGTACAGCCACCACCCACAGTACAGTACAGCCTCCACCACCCACTGAACAGTACCTCCACCACCCACAGAACAGTACAGCCTCCACCCACAGAACAGTACAGCCTCCACCCACAGTACAGTACAGCCTCCACCACCCACAGAACAGTACAGCCACCACCACCCACATAACAGCACAGCCCCCACCCACAGAACAGTACAGCCTCCACCCACAGTACAGTACAGCCTCCACCACCCACAGAACAGTACAGCCTCCACCCACAGAACAGTACAGCCTCCACCCACAGAACAGTACAGCATCCACCCACAGAACAGTACAGCATCCACCCACAGAACAGTACAGCCTCCACCCACAGAACAGTACAGCATCCACCCACAGAACAGTACAGCCTCCACCCACAGAACAGTACAGCCTCCACCCACAGTACAGTACAGCCTCCATCCACAGAACAGTACAGCATCCACCCACAGAACAGTACAGCATCCACCCACAGAACAGTACAGCCACCACCCACAGAACAGTACAGCCTCCACCCACAGAACAGTACAGCATCCACCCACAGAACAGTACAGTACCTCCACCACCCACAGTACAGTACAGTACCTCCACCCACAGTACAGTACCACCACCCACAGTACAGTACCACCACCCACCGTACAGTACCACCACCCACAGAACAGTACAGCCTCTACCCACAGAACAGTACAGCATCCACCCACAGAACAGTACAGCCTCCACCCACAGTACAGTACAGCCTCCACCCACAGTACAGTACAGCCTCCACCCACAGTACAGTACCACCACCCACAGAACAGTACAGCATCCACCCACAGAAGAGTACAGCCTCCACCCACAGTACAGTACAGCCTCCACCCACAGAACAGTACAGCCTCTACCCACAGAACAGTACCGCATCCACCCACAGAACAGTACAGCCTCCACCCACAGTACAGTACAGCCTCCACCCACAGAACAGTACAGCCTCCACCCACAGTACAGTACAGCCTCCACCCACAGAACAGAACAGCCTCCACCCACAGAACAGTACAGCCTCCACCCACAGTACAGTACAGCCTCCACCCACAGAACAGTACAGCCTCCACCCACAGAACAGTACAGCCTCCACCCACAGAACAGAACAGCCTCCACCCACAGAACAGTACAGCCTCCACCCACAGAACAGTACAGCCTCCACCCACAGTACAGTACAGCCTCCACCATAAATAATGCTATGTACTTTGGTATTTTCCATCATTACCACATAATTCACTCAACCACACATCACGACGTCACTTTCCTTTCTACTGCCACGGTCAACACAGAAACACCTATACATGTATACTGTAAATAATAATAATAATAATAATAATAGTAATAATAATAATAATAGACATTGAACTATCATACACTCAGAAAACAAGGTTTCAGAAGGGTTCTTCGGCTGTCTCCATAGGAGAGCACTATTTGGTTCTGAGTAACTCTTTTTGGTTCAAAGTAGAACCCTTTTTGGTTCTAAGTGGAACCCTTTTTTGGTTCCATGTAGAACCCGTTTTGGTTCCATGTAGAACCCTTTTTGGTTCCATGTAGAACCCATTTTGGTAGAACCCTTTTGGGTTCCATGTAGAACCTTTTCCACAGAGCGTTATACATGAAACCCAAAAGACTCCTACTTGGAACCAAAAAAGGGTTCTCAAAAGGGTTATCCTATGGGAACAGCCCAGAACCCTTTAAATACCTTATTTTGTAAGGGTGTAAAGTAAGCATGCCATACAAAAGTCCCACCCACACCAGGACAGCAGAACCAGGACACGGTAGAACCATTTAAATATAAATACCTGTTGTAGTTACTGCTCTGTTTTGTCTCTTACTCCCCCCTCCCTCCCTCCCTCCCTCCCTCCCTGCCAACCACAGGCAGTGGATTTGGACAAATGGGTACGTCTCTGCCCTACAGTCATTGGTCTCTGAACATACGTGTCTCATTTCCTGTTACATGACACATAAACCACAACCACCCCCCCTCCCCTCCTCCCCTCTCCTCTCCTCTCCTCTCCTCTCCTCTCCTCTCCTCTCCTCTCCTCTCCTCTCCTCTCCTCTCCTCTCCTCTCCTCCCTTCCTCGCCCCCCTTCCTCCTCTCCTCTCCCCCCCTCCCCCCTCCCCCCTCCCCTCCCCTCCCCTCCTCCTCTCCCCTCCCTCCCTCCCTCCCTCCCTCCCTCCCTCCCTCCCTCCCTCCCTCCCTCCCTCCCTCCTCTCCCCCCTCCACTCCTCTCCTCCCCTCCTCTCCTCCCCTCACCTCCTCCCCTTAGCTCCTCTCCTCCCCTCACCTCCTCTCCTCCCCTTCTCCCCTCCCCTCCCCTCCCCTCCCCTCCCCTCCCCTCCCCTCCTCTCCTCTCCCCCTCCCCTCTCCTCTCCTCTCCTCTCCTCTCCTCTCCTCTCCTCTCCTCTCCTCTCCTCTCCTCTCCTCTCCTCTCCTCACATTCTCTACCTACCTCCTGAGAGAATATTCTCAGCCCACAGGTTGTCCTAGTGAATTCATGAAATAGTGCTGTAAAAAGTTACCATTCACATCCCAGTCCTTTCTCCAGCCCTTCCCCCCCAACCCGTCTCTTACCACTATAAAACTGTGTTGACAGCCCCCAAAATCCGTCCCTTACCCCTCTAAAACAGTGTTGTCAGCCCTTCACCCCCAACCCGTCCCTTACCCCTCTAAAACAGTGTTGTCAGCCCTTCCCCCCCAACCCGTCCCTTCCCCCTCTAAAACAGTGTTGTCAGCCCCCCCAACCCGTCCCTTACCCCTCTATAACAGTGTTGTCAGCCCCCCCCAACCCGTCCCTTACCCCTCTATAACAGTGTTGTCAGCCCCCCCCCCCAACCCGTCCCTTACCCCTCTAAAACAGTGTTGTCAGCCCTTCCCAACCCGTCCCTTACCCCTCTAAAACAGTGTTGTCAGCCCCCCCCAACCCGTCCCTTACCCCTCTAAAACAGTGTTGTCAGCCCCCCCCTAACCCGTCCCTTACCCCTCTAAAACAGTGTTGTCAGCCCCCCCAACCCGTCCCTTACCCCTCTAAAACAGTGTTGTCAGCCCCCCAACCCGTCCCTTACCCCTCTAAAACAGTGTTGTCAGCCCCCCCCAACCCGTCCCTTACCCCTCTAAAACTGTGTTGTCAGCCCCCCCAACCCGTCCCTTACCCCTCTAAAACAGTGTTGTCAGCCCCCCCCCCAAACCCCGTCCCTTACCCCTCTAAAACAGTGTTGTCAGCCCCCCCAACCCGTCCCTTACCCCTCTAAAACAGTGTTGTCAGCCCCCCCAACCCATCCTTTACCCCTCTAAGACAGTGTTGTCGGCCCCCCCAACCCGTCCCTTACCCCTCTAAAACAGTGTTGTCAGCCCCCACCAACCTGTCCCTTACCCCTCTAAAACAGTGTTGTCAGCCCCCCCCAACCCGTCCCTTACCCCTCTAAAACAGTGTTGTCAGCCCCCACCAACCTGTCCCTTACCCCTCTAAAACAGTGTTGTCAGCCCCCCCCAACCCGTCCCTTACCCCTCTAAAACAGTGTTGTCAGCCCCCCCAACCCGTCCCTTACCCCTCTAAAACAGTGTTGTCAGCCCCCCCAACCCGTCCCTTACCCCTCTAAAACAGTGTTGTCAGCCCCTCCCAACCCGTCCCTTACCCCTCTAAAACAGTGTTGTCAGCCCCCCCCAACCTGTCCCTTACCCCTCTAAAACAGTGTTGTCAGCCCCCACCAACCCGTCCCTTACCCCTCTAAAACAGTGTTGTCAGCCCCCACCAACCCGTCCCTTAGCCCTCTAAAACAGTGTTGTCAGCCCCCCCAACCCGTCCCTTACCCCTCTAAAACAGTGTTGTCAGCCCCTCCCAACCCGTCCCTTACCCCTCTAAAACAGTGTTGTCAGCCCCCCCAACCCGTCCCTTACCCCTCTAAAACAGTGTTGTCTGTCCCCCCAACCCGGCCCTTACCCCTCTAAAACAGTGTTGTCAGCCCCCCCCTAACCCGTCCCTTACCCCTCTAAAACAGTGTTGTCAGCCCCCCCAACCCGTCCCTTACCCCTCTAAAACAGTGTTGTCAGCCCCCCCAACCCGTCCCTTACCCCTCTAAAACAGTGTTGTCAGCCCCCCCCAACCCGTCCCTTACCCCTCTAAAACTGTGTTGTCAGCCCCCCCAACCCGTCCCTTACCCCTCTAAAACAGTGTTGTCAGCCCCCCCCCCAAACCCGTCCCTTACCCCTCTAAAACAGTGTTGTCAGCCTCCCCCCAAACCCGTCCCTTACCCCTCTAAAACAGTGTTGTCAGCCCCCCCAACCCGTCCCTTACCCCTCTAAAACAGTGTTGTCAGCCCCCCCAACCCGTCCCTTACCCCTCTAAAACAGTGTTGTCAGCCCCCCCAACCCGTCCTTTACCCCTCTAAGACAGTGTTGTCGGCCCCCCCAACCCGTCCCTTACCCCTCTAAAACAGTGTTGTCAGCCCCCCCCCAACCCGTCCCTTACCCCTCCAAAACAGTGTTGTCAGCCCCCCCAACCCGTCCCTTACCCCTCTAAAACAGTGTTGTCAGCCCCTCCCCCCCAACCCGTCCCTTACCCCTCTAAAACAGTGTTGTCAGCCCCCCCAACCCGTCCCTTACCCCTCTAAAACAGTGTTGTCAGCCCCTCCCCCCCAACCCGTCCCGTACCCCTCTAAAACAGTGTAGTCAGCCCCCCCAACCCGTCCCTTACCCCTCTAAAACAGTGTTGTCAGCCCCCCAACCCGTCCCTTACCCCTCTAAAACAGTGTTGTCAGCCCCCCCAACCCGTCCCTTACCCCTCTAAAACAGTGTTGTCAGCCCCTCCCCCCCAACCCGTCCCTTACCCCTCTAAAACAGTGTAGTCAGCCCCCCCAACCCGTCCCTTACCCCTCTAAAACAGTGTTGTCAGCCCCCCCCCCAACCCGTCCCTTACCCCTCTAAAACAGTGTTGTCAGCCCCTCCCAACCCGTCCCTTACCTCTCTAAAACAGTGTTGTCAGCCCCCCCCAACCCGTCCCTTACCCCTCTAAAACAGTGTTGTCAGCCCCTCCCAACCCGTCCCTTACCCCTCTAAAACAGTGTTGTCAGCCCACCCCCAACCCGTCCCTTACCCCTCTAAAACAGTGTTGTCAGCCCCTCCCAACCCGTCCCTTACCCCTCTAAAACAGTGTTGTCAGCCCCTCCCAACCCGTCCCTTACCCCTCTAAAACAGTGTTGTCAGCCCCCCCCACCCGTCCCTTACCCCTCTAAAACAGTGTAGTCAGCCCCTCCCAACCCGTCCCTTACCCCTCTAAAACAGTGTTGTCAGCCCCCCCCCAACTCGTCCCTTCCCCCTCTAAAACAGTGTTGTCAGCCCCTCCCAACCCGTCCCTTACCCCTCTAAAACAGTGTTGTCAGCCCCCCCCCCAACCCGTCCCTTACCCCTCTAAAACAGTGTTGTCAGCCCCTCCCAACCCGTCCCTTACCCCTCTATAACAGTGTTGTCAGCCCCCCCCCAACCCGTCCCTTACCCCTCTAAAACAGTGATGTCAGCCCCCCCAACCCGTCCCTTACCCCTCTAAAACAGTGTTGTCAGCCCCCCCCAACCCGTCCCTTACCCCTCTAAAACAGTGTTGTCAGCCCCTCCCCCCCAACCCGTCCCTTACCCCTCTAAAACAGTGTTGTCAGCCCCCCCCAAGCCGTCCCTTGCCCCTCTAAAACAGTGTTGTCAGCCCCCCCAACCCGTCCCTTATCCCTCTAAAACAGTGTTGTCAGCCCCCCCCCCCCACCCGGTCCCGTACCCCTCTAAAACAGTGTTGTCAGCCCCCCCAACCCGTCCCTTACCCCTCTATAACAGTGTTGTCAGCCCCCCCCCAACCCGTCCCTTACCCCTCTAAAACAGTGTTGTCAGCCCCCCCAACCCGTCCCTTACCCCTCTAAAACAGTGTTGTCAGCCCCCCCCCAACCCGTCCCTTACCCCTCTAAAACAGTGTTGTCAGCCCCTCCCAACCCGTCCCTTACCCCTCTAAAACAGTGTTGTCAGCCCCTCCCAACCCGTCCCTTACCCCTCTAAAACAGTGTTGTCAGCCCCCCCCCAACCCGTCCCTTACCCCTCTAAAACAGTGTTGTCAGCCCCCCCCAACCCGTCCCTTACCCCTCTAAAACAGTGTAGTCAGCCCCTCCCAACCCGTCCCTTACCCCTCTAAAACAATGTTGTCAGCCCCCCCCCAACTCGTCCCTTACCCCTCTAAAACAGTGTTGTCAGCCCCTCCCAACCCGTCCCTTACCCCTCTAAAACACTGTTGTCAGCCCCCCCCCAACCCGTTCCTTACCCCTCTAAAACAATGTTGTCAGCCCCCCCCAACCCGTCCCTTACCCCTCTAAAACAGTGTTGTCAGCCCTTCCCAACCCGTCCCTTACCCCTCTAAAACAGTGTTGTCAGCCCTTCCCTTCCCAACCCGTCCTTTACCCCTCTAAAACAGTGTTGTCAGCCCCTCCCCTAACAACTCATCCCTTATCCCTCTAAAACAGTGTTGTCAGTACACCTGTCTCCCCCTGTCTAGATATATCATGACTGAAATCTCCTGTGGAAAGCCCCCTGGCCAGGAAAGCCGCCTGGCCATAAGACATGGTGAGGAAAGCCCCCTTGCTGTAGGGGATGTTGAGGAAAGCCCCCTGGCCATAAGGCTTGATTATGAAAGCCCCCTGGCCATAAGGCATGGTGAGGAAAGCCTCCTGGCCATAAGGCTTGATTATGAAAGACCCCTGGCAATAAGGCATGGTGAGGAAAGCCTCCTGGCCATAAGGCTTGATTATGAAAGCCCCTGGCAATAAGGCATGGTGAGGAAAGCCCCCTGGCCATAAGGCTTGATTATGAAAGCCCCTCTGCTCCATTTCATGAAGAACTATTATCACTTCCTTCCACTCCTATCATAGAGAGAGTCCTGGACACACACATTAGAGACTCCTATAATGAAGTGTACTTTAGAGACCCCTGTAATGAAGTGTCCTTTAGAGACCCCTATAATGAGGTGTTCTTTAGAGACCCCTATAATGAGGTGTTCTTTAGAGACCCCTATAATGAAGTGTCCTTTAGAGACCCCTGTAATGAAGTGTCCTTTAGAGACCCCTGTAATGAAGTGTCCTTTAGAGACCCCTGTACTGAAGTGTCCTTTAGAGACCCCTGTAATGAGGTGTTCTTTAGATACCCCTGTAATGAGGTGTTCTTTAGAGACCCCTGTAATGAAGTGTCCTTTAGATACCCCTGTAATGAAGTGTCCTTTAGAGACCCTTTAGAGACCCCTGTAATGAGGTGTTCTTTAGAGACCCCTGTAATGAGGTGTTCTTTAGAGACCCCTGTAAAGAAGTGTCCTTTAGAGACCCCTATAATGAGGTGTCCTTTAGAGACCCTTTAGAGACCCCTGAAATGAGGTGTTCTTTAGAGACCCCTGTAAAGAAGTGTTCTTTAGAGACCCCTGTAAAGAAGTGTCATTTAGAGACCCCTGTAAAGAAGTGTCCTTTAGAGACCCCTGTAATGAAGTGTCCTTTAGAGACCCCTGTAATGAGGTGTCCTTTAGAGACCCCTGTAATGAGGTGTCCTTTAGAGACCCCTATAATGAAGTGTCCTTTAGAGACCCCTGTAATGAAGTGTCCTTTAGAGACCCCTGTAATGAAGTGTCCTTTAGAGACCCGTGTAATGAAGTGTCCTTTAGAGACCCCTATAATGAAGTGTCCTTTAGACACTCCTGTAATGAAGTGTCCTTTAGAGACCCCTGTAATGAAGTGTCCTTTAGAGACCCCTGTAAGGAAGTGTCCTTTAGAGACCCCTGTAATGAAGTGTCCTTTAGAGACCCCTGTAATGAGGTGTTCTTTAGAGACCCCTGTAATGAAGTGTCCTTTAGAGTCCCCTGTAATGAAGTGTCCTTTAGAGACCCCTATATTGAAGTGTCCTTTCGAGACCCCTATAATGAAATGTCCTTTAGAGACCCCTGTAATGAAGTGTCCTTTAGATACCCCTATAATGAAGTGTCCTTTCGAGACCCCTATAATGAAATGTCCTTTAGAGACCCCTATAATGAAGTGTCCTTTAGAGACCCCTGTAATGAAGTGTTCTTTAGAGACCCGTGTAATGAAGTGTCCTTTAGAGACCCCTATAATGAAATGTCCTTTCGAGACCCCTATAATGAAGTGTCCTTTAGAACCCCTGTAATGAAGTGTCTTTTAGAGACCACTGTAATGAAGTGTTCCCTTAGAGACCACTGTAATGAAGTGTACTTTAAAGTCGTGTGTAATGAAGTGTCCTTTAGAGACCCTTTAGAGACCCCTGTAATGAGGTGTTCTTTAGAGACCCCTGTAATGAGGTGTTCTTTAGAGACGCCTCTAATGAGGTGTTCTTTAGAGACCCATGTAATGAAGTGTCCTTTAGAGACCCCTGTAATGAAGTGTCCTTTAAAGACGTGTGTAATGAAGTGTCCTTTAGAGACCCTTTAGAGACCCCTGTGATGAGGTGTCCTTTAGAGACCCCTGTAATGAGGTGTCCTTTAGAGACCCTTTAGAGACCCCTGTAATGAAGTGTACTTTAAAGACGTTTGTAATGAAGTGTCCTTTAGAGACCCTTTAGAGACCCCTCTAATGAGGTGTTCTTTAGAGACCCTTTAGAGACCCCTGTAATGAGGTGTTCTTTAGAGACCCCTGTAAAGAAGTGTTCTTTAGAGACCCCTATAAAGAAGTGTCATTTAGAGACCCCTGTAAAGAAGTGTCCTTTAGAGACCCATGTAATGAAGTGTCCTTTAGAGACCCCTGTAATGAGGTGTCCTTTAGAGACCCTGTAATGAGGTGTCCTTTAAAGACGTGTGTAATGAAGTGTCCTTTAGAGACCCTTTAGAGACCCCTGTGATGAGGTGTCCTTTAGAGACCCCTGTAATGAGGTGTCCTTTAGAGACCCCTGTAATGAAGTGTACTTTAAAGACGTTTGTAATGAAGTGTCCTTTAGAGACCCTTTAGAGACCCCTCTAATGAGGTGTTCTTTAGAGACCCTTTAGAGACCCCTGTAATGAGGTGTTCTTTAGAGACCCCTGTAAAGAAGTGTTCTTTAGAGACCCCTGTAAAGAAGTGTCATTTAGAGACCCCTGTAAAGAAGTGTCCTTTAGAGACCCATGTAATGAAGTGTCCTTTAGAGACCCCTGTAATGAGGTGTCCTTTAGAGACCCTGTAATGAGGTGTCCTTTAGAGACCCCTATAATGAAGTGTCCTTTAGAGACCCCTGTAATGAAGTGTCCTTTAGAGACCCCTGTAATGAAGTGTCCTTTAGAGACCCGTGTAATGAAGTGTCCTTTAGAGACCCCTATAATGAAGTGTCCTTTAGAGACCCCTATAATGAAGTGTCCTTTAGACACTCCTGTAATGAAGTGTCCTTTAGAGACCCCTGTAATGAAGTGTCCTTTAGAGACCCCTGTAATGAAGTGTCCTTTAGAGACCCCTGTAATGAAGTGTCCTTTAGAGACCCCTGTAATGAGGTGTTCTTTAGAGACCCCTGTAATGAAGTGTCCTTTAGAGTCCCCTGTAATGAAGTGTCCTTTAGAGACCCCTATATTGAAGTGTCCTTTCGAGACCCCTATAATGAAATGTCCTTTAGAGACCCCTGTAATGAAGTGTCCTTTAGAGACCCCTATAATGAAGTGTCCTTTCGAGACCCCTGTAATGAAATGTCCTTTAGAGACCCCTATAATGAAGTTTCCTTTAGAGACCCCTGTAATGAAGTGTTCTTTAGAGACCCGTGTAATGAAGTGTCCTTTAGAGACCCCTATAATGAAATGTCCTTTCGAGACCCCTGTAATGAAGTGTCCTTTAGAGACCCCTGTAATGAAGTGTTCTTTAGAGACTCCTGTAATGAAGTGTCCTTTAGAACCCCTGTAATGAAGTGTCCTTTAGAGACCCCTGTAATGAAGTGTCTTTTAGAGACCACTGTAATGAAGTGTCCTTTAAAGACGTGCGTAATGAAGTGTCTTTTAGAGACCACTGTAATGCAGTGTCCTTTAAAGACGTGCGTAATGAAGTGTACTTTAAAGACGTGTGTAATGAAGTGTCCTTTAGAGATGCGTGTAATGAAGTGTTCCCTTAGAGACCCTTTAGAGACCCCTCTAATGAGGTGTTCTTTAGAGACCCCTGTAATGAGGTGTTCTTTAGAGACCCCCGTAATGAAGTGTCCTTTAGAGACCCTTTAGAGACCCCTGTAATGAAGTGTACTTTAAAGACGTGTGTAATGAAGTGTCCTTTAGAGACCCTTTAGAGACCCCTCTAATGAGGTGTTCTTTAGAGACCCCTGTAATGAGGTGTTCTTTAGAGACCCCCGTAATGAAGTGTCCTTTAGAGACCCCTGTAATGAAGTGTCCTTTAGAGACCCCTGTAATGAGGTGTTCTTTAGAGACCCCTGTAATGAGGTGTTCTTTAGAGACCCCTGTAATGAGGTGTTCTTTAAAAACCCCTGTAATGAGGTGTCCTTTAGAGACCCCTGTAATGAAGTGTCCTTTAAAGACGTGTGTAATGAAGTGTCCTTTAGAGACCCTTTAGAGACCCCTGTGATGAGGTGTCCTTTAGAGACCCCTGTAATGAGGTGTCCTTTAGAGACCCTTTAGAGACCCCTGTAATGAAGTGTACTTTAAAGACGTGTGTAATGAAGTGTCCTTTAGAGACCCTTTAGAGACCCCTCTAATGAGGTGTTCTTTAGAGACCCTTTAGAGACCCCTGTAATGAGGTGTTCTTTAGAGACCCCTGTAAAGAAGTGTTCTTTAGAGACCCCTGTAAAGAAGTGTCATTTAGAGACCCCTGTAAAGAAGTGTCCTTTAGAGACCCCTGTAATGAAGTGTCCTTTAGAGACCCCTGTAATGAGGTGTCCTTTAGAGACCCTGTAATGAGGTGTCCTTTAGAGACCCCTATAATGAAGTGTCCTTTAGAGACCCCTGTAATGAAGTGTCCTTTAGAGACCCCTGTAATGAGGTGTCCTTTAGAGACCCGTGTAATGAAATGTCCTTTAGAGACCCCTGTAATGAAGTGTCCTTTAGAGACCCCTATAATGAAATGTCCTTTAGAGACCCCTGTAATGAAGTGTCCTTTAGATACCCCTATAATGAAGTGTCCTTTCGAGACCCCTATAATGAAATGTCCTTTAGAGACCCCTATAATGAAGTGTCCTTTAGAGACCCCTGTAATGAAGTGTTCTTTAGAGACCCGTGTAATGAAGTGTCCTTTAGAGACCCCTATAATGAAATGTCCTTTCGAGACCCCTATAATGAAGTGTCCTTTAGAACCCCTGTAATGAAGTGTCTTTTAGAGACCACTGTAATGAAGTGTTCCCTTAGAGACCACTGTAATGAAGTGTACTTTAAAGTCGTGTGTAATGAAGTGTCCTTTAGAGACCCTTTAGAGACCCCTGTAATGAGGTGTTCTTTAGAGACCCCTGTAATGAGGTGTTCTTTAGAGACGCCTCTAATGAGGTGTTCTTTAGAGACCCATGTAATGAAGTGTCCTTTAGAGACCCCTGTAATGAAGTGTCCTTTAAAGACGTGTGTAATGAAGTGTCCTTTAGAGACCCTTTAGAGACCCCTGTGATGAGGTGTCCTTTAGAGACCCCTGTAATGAGGTGTCCTTTAGAGACCCTTTAGAGACCCCTGTAATGAAGTGTACTTTAAAGACGTTTGTAATGAAGTGTCCTTTAGAGACCCTTTAGAGACCCCTCTAATGAGGTGTTCTTTAGAGACCCTTTAGAGACCCCTGTAATGAGGTGTTCTTTAGAGACCCCTGTAAAGAAGTGTTCTTTAGAGACCCCTATAAAGAAGTGTCATTTAGAGACCCCTGTAAAGAAGTGTCCTTTAGAGACCCATGTAATGAAGTGTCCTTTAGAGACCCCTGTAATGAGGTGTCCTTTAGAGACCCTGTAATGAGGTGTCCTTTAAAGACGTGTGTAATGAAGTGTCCTTTAGAGACCCTTTAGAGACCCCTGTGATGAGGTGTCCTTTAGAGACCCCTGTAATGAGGTGTCCTTTAGAGACCCCTGTAATGAAGTGTACTTTAAAGACGTTTGTAATGAAGTGTCCTTTAGAGACCCTTTAGAGACCCCTCTAATGAGGTGTTCTTTAGAGACCCTTTAGAGACCCCTGTAATGAGGTGTTCTTTAGAGACCCCTGTAAAGAAGTGTTCTTTAGAGACCCCTGTAAAGAAGTGTCATTTAGAGACCCCTGTAAAGAAGTGTCCTTTAGAGACCCATGTAATGAAGTGTCCTTTAGAGACCCCTGTAATGAGGTGTCCTTTAGAGACCCTGTAATGAGGTGTCCTTTAGAGACCCCTATAATGAAGTGTCCTTTAGAGACCCCTGTAATGAAGTGTCCTTTAGAGACCCCTGTAATGAAGTGTCCTTTAGAGACCCGTGTAATGAAGTGTCCTTTAGAGACCCCTATAATGAAGTGTCCTTTAGAGACCCCTATAATGAAGTGTCCTTTAGACACTCCTGTAATGAAGTGTCCTTTAGAGACCCCTGTAATGAAGTGTCCTTTAGAGACCCCTGTAATGAAGTGTCCTTTAGAGACCCCTGTAATGAAGTGTCCTTTAGAGACCCCTGT
Organism: Salvelinus alpinus; assembly: GCF_045679555.1. Lineage (NCBI taxonomy): Eukaryota > Metazoa > Chordata > Actinopteri > Salmoniformes > Salmonidae > Salvelinus > Salvelinus alpinus. The sequence continues at coordinate 49,902,742 of NC_092107.1, read as the reverse complement.
AATGAGGTGTTCTTTAGAGACCCCTGTAATGAAGTGTCCTTTAGAGTCCCCTGTAATGAAGTGTCCTTTAGAGACCCCTATATTGAAGTGTCCTTTCGAGACCCCTATAATGAAATGTCCTTTAGAGACCCCTGTAATGAAGTGTCCTTTAGAGACCCCTATAATGAAGTGTCCTTTCGAGACCCCTGTAATGAAATGTCCTTTAGAGACCCCTATAATGAAGTTTCCTTTAGAGACCCCTGTAATGAAGTGTTCTTTAGAGACCCGTGTAATGAAGTGTCCTTTAGAGACCCCTATAATGAAATGTCCTTTCGAGACCCCTGTAATGAAGTGTCCTTTAGAGACCCCTGTAATGAAGTGTTCTTTAGAGACTCCTGTAATGAAGTGTCCTTTAGAACCCCTGTAATGAAGTGTCCTTTAGAGACCCCTGTAATGAAGTGTCTTTTAGAGACCACTGTAATGAAGTGTCCTTTAAAGACGTGCGTAATGAAGTGTCTTTTAGAGACCACTGTAATGCAGTGTCCTTTAAAGACGTGCGTAATGAAGTGTACTTTAAAGACGTGTGTAATGAAGTGTCCTTTAGAGATGCGTGTAATGAAGTGTTCCCTTAGAGACCCTTTAGAGACCCCTCTAATGAGGTGTTCTTTAGAGACCCCTGTAATGAGGTGTTCTTTAGAGACCCCCGTAATGAAGTGTCCTTTAGAGACCCTTTAGAGACCCCTGTAATGAAGTGTACTTTAAAGACGTGTGTAATGAAGTGTCCTTTAGAGACCCTTTAGAGACCCCTCTAATGAGGTGTTCTTTAGAGACCCCTGTAATGAGGTGTTCTTTAGAGACCCCCGTAATGAAGTGTCCTTTAGAGACCCCTGTAATGAAGTGTCCTTTAGAGACCCCTGTAATGAGGTGTTCTTTAGAGACCCCTGTAATGAGGTGTTCTTTAGAGACCCCTGTAATGAGGTGTTCTTTAAAAACCCCTGTAATGAGGTGTCCTTTAGAGACCCCTGTAATGAAGTGTCCTTTAAAGACGTGTGTAATGAAGTGTCCTTTAGAGACCCTTTAGAGACCCCTGTGATGAGGTGTCCTTTAGAGACCCCTGTAATGAGGTGTCCTTTAGAGACCCTTTAGAGACCCCTGTACTGAAGTGTACTTTAAAGACGTGTGTAATGAAGTGTCCTTTAGAGACCCTTTAGAGACCCCTCTAATGAGGTGTTCTTTAGAGACCCTTTAGAGACCCCTGTAATGAGGTGTTCTTTAGAGACCCCTGTAAAGAAGTGTTCTTTAGAGACCCCTGTAAAGAAGTGTCATTTAGAGACCCCTGTAAAGAAGTGTCCTTTAGAGACCCCTGTAATGAAGTGTCCTTTAGAGACCCCTGTAATGAGGTGTCCTTTAGAGACCCTGTAATGAGGTGTCCTTTAGAGACCCCTATAATGAAGTGTCCTTTAGAGACCCCTGTAATGAAGTGTCCTTTAGAGACCCCTGTAATGAAGTGTCCTTTAGAGACCCGTGTAATGAAGTGTCCTTTAGAGACCCCTATAATGAAGTGTCCTTTAGAGCCGCCCCTCAGTCCGGAGCTGCCCCTCAGTCTGGAGCCGCCCCTCAGTCCGGACTACCCACAAACTACCCAATGAATATGGCTGCCTAAATATGGTTCCCAAACAGAGACAACGATAGACAGCTGTCTCTAATTGAGAACCAATCTAGGCAACCATAGACATACATACACCTAGATCAGACACTGCCCAATAAACATACAAAAACCCTAGACAATCCAAAACACATACATCCCCCATGTCACACCCTGACCTAACTAAAATAATAAAGAAAACAAAGATAACTAAGGCCAGGGCGTGACAGTACCCCCCCCCCCCCCCCCAAAGGTGCGGACTCCGGCCGCAAAACCTGACACAGAAGGGGAGGGTCCGGGTGGGCCTTCTTACGGCGGCGGCTCTGGTGCGGGACGTGGACCACACTCCACCATAGTCAATACCCGCTTTGGTGGCGACTCTGGAGCGAGGACCCTTACAGCGAGTCCCGGACTGAAGACCATGCTAGAGGGCGCCACTGGACAGAGGGGCAGCTCCGGACTGAGGGGCGGCTCCGGACTGAGGGGCGGCTCCGGACTGAGGGGCGGCTCCAGACTGAGGGGCGGCTCCGGACTGAGGGGCGGCTCCGGACTGAGGGGCAGCTCCGGACTGAGCGGCGGCTCCGGACTGAGGGGCGGCTCCGGACTGCTCCTGACTGGCGGGCGGCTCTGGCAGCTCCTGGCTGGCGGGCGGCTCTGGCAGCTCCTGACTGGCAGGCGGCTCTGGCAGCTCCTGACTGACGGACGGCTCTAGCGGCTCCTGACTGACGTACGGCTCTAGCGACTCAGGACAGACAGGCGGCTTTGACAGCTCAGGCCAGACGGGCGGCTCAGACAGCGCTGGGCAGATGGGCAGCGCAGGCGGCGCTGGGCAGACGGCAGACTCTGGCCTGCTGAAGCGCACAGTAGGCCTGAAACGTGGTGCCGGAACTGGTGGTACCGGGCTAAGGCCACGCACCTCAAGGCTAGTGCGGGGAGCAGCAACAGGGCGTACAGGGCTCGGGAGACGCACAGGAGGCTTGGTGCGTGGTGCCGGAACTGGTGGTACCGGGCTGGAGACACGCACCACAGGGCGAGTGCGTGGAGGAGGAACAGGGTTCTGGAGACGCACAGGAAGCCTGGTGCGTGGTGTTGGCACTGGTGGCACTGGGCTGGTTTGAGGAGGTGGCACCGGATATACCGGACCGTGAAGGCGTACTGGAGCTCTTGAGCACCGAGCCTACCCAACCTTACCTGGTTGAATACTCCCCTTAGCCCGACCAGTGCGGTGAGGTGGAATAACCCGCACTGGGCTGTGCTGGCGAACGGGGGATACCATGCATAAGGCTGGTGCCATGTACACTGGCCCGAGGAGACGCACTGGAGACCAAATGCATTGAGCCGGCTTCATGGCACCTGGCTCTATGCCCACTCTAGCCCGGCCGATACGAGGAGCTGGGATGTACCGCACCGGGCTATGCACACGTACAGGAGACACCGTGCGCTCTTTCGCATAACACGGTGTCTGCCCGTAATCTCGCTCTCCACGGTAGGCACGGGGAGTTGGCGCAGGTCTCCTACCTGACTTCACCACACTCCCCGAGAGCCCCCCCCCCCCCCCAATACATTTTTGGGGCTGCCTCTCATGCCTGTTGCGCTGCCGTGTGCGTTTCGCCAACTCCATTCTCCTGTAACCCTCCTCGCACTGCTCCAGCGAATCCCAGGCGGGCTCCGGCACTCTCCCTGGGTCGACCGCCCACCTGTCTATCTCTTCCCAAGTTGTATAGTCCAGATCTTCCCATGTCCAGAAATCCTGACATCGCTGCCTCTCCTGCTCCTGCCCGTTACCACGCTGCTTGGTCCTTGGTTGATGGGTTATTCTGTCACGATCGGTATATGGTGGAAGAGAGGAGGACCAAGGCGCAGCGTGAAGTGAATACATTTTCCTCGTTTAATGACACGAAACGAAGAACACTTTACAAACTAAAGAACAACAAACGAACGAACGTGACGCTATAATCCAAAATAGTGCTGACACTAAACACTACACATATACATAGACAATAACCCACAAACTACCCAATGAATATGCCTGCCTAAATATGGTTCCCAAACAGAGACAACGATAGACAGCTGTCTCTAATTGAGAACCAATCTAGGCAACCATAGACATACATACACCTAGATCAGACACTGCCCCATAAACATACAAAACCCCTAGACAATCCAAAACACATACATCCCCCATGTCACACCCTGACCTAGCTAAAATAATAAAGAAAACAAAGATAACTAAGGCCAGGGCGTGACAGATGCATGTAATGAATTGTCATTTAGAGACCCCTGTACTGAAGTGTCCTTTAGAGACCCCTGTAATGAAGTGTCCTTTAGAGACCCCTGTAATGAGGTGTCCTTTAGAGACCCCTATAATGAAGTGTCCTTTAGAGACCCCTGTAATGAAGTGTCCTTTAGAGACCTCTGTAATGAGGTGTCCTTTAGAGACCCCTGTAATGAGGTGTCCTTTAGAGACCCCTGTAATGAAGTGTCCTTTAGAGACCCCTGTAATGAGTTGTTCTTTAGAGACCCCTATAATGAAGTTTCCTTCAGAGACCCCTGTAATGAAGTGTCCTTTAGAGACCCCTGTAATGAAGTGTCCTTTAGAGACCCCTGTAATGAAGTGTCCTTTAGAGACCCCTGTAATACAGTGTCCTTTAGAGACCCCTGTAATGAAGTGTTCTTTAGAGACCCCTGTAATGAAGTGTCCTTTAGAGACCCCTATAATGAAGTGTCCTTTAGAGACCCCTATAATGAAGTGTCCTTTAGAGTTAGCTAGAACCGTGTTAGTTAGCTAGTTGTAGCTGAAGCCTGGCATTTCCAGACAGAGCCGTGTTAATTGGTTAGTTAGCTAGTTGTAGCTGAAGCATTTCCAAACAGAAACATGTCAGTTAGCCAGTTGTAGCTAAAGCCTGGCTTTTCCAAACAGAAACATGTCAGTTAGCCAGTTGTAGCTAAAGCCTGGCTTTTCCAAACAGAAACATGTCAGTTAGCTAGTTGTAGCTGAACCCTGACATAACTGTGTTAGTTAGTTAGTTGCAGATGAAACCTAACCAGACATAACCGCGTTAGTTAGTTAGCTAGTTGTAGATGAAACCTAACCAGACATAACCGTGTTAGTTAGTTAGTTAGTTGTAGATTAAACCTAACCAGACATAACCGTGTTAGTTAGCTAGTTGTAGCTGAAGCCTGGCATTTCCAGCGTCAGGCTGGTGATGAGAATAGCATGGCATGCAGCCCAGCTGGCCGGGAGAGTCCCGAATGACTGTGTCAGGGGCAAGGGGCAAGGAAGGGTTACATGACACCCCCTAAAGGAGGAATGTTCTGGCTAGGCCAATACCCCTAATATTATACCCCCCCCCTCACCCCCCTCCCCCAGCCTGATTTGAACCAAGGTTTAATAGATGTCTCTTAACACACCTGTCCCTCCATACCCACTCACTCCACTGGTCTTATTGACATAGATCATTCTAGATTGAGTTTGATTTAACCCAGGGATCTGAGGCCCACACTATTTCAGCCTGGGACTAAAGGCTGTGTTGTTTTGCCAACTGACTCCTATGAATTGGCAAGGCAGCACAAACAGATCTGGGATCAGACTACTGAATTGATTTCCTCTCACTAGACCTAGCTAATCAATAGACTACTGAAGTGATTTCCTCTCACTAGACCTAGCTAATCGATAGACTACTGAATTGATTTCCTCTCACTAGACCTAGCTAATCAATAGACTACTGAAGTGATTTCCTCTCACTAGACCTAGCTAATCGATAGACTACTGAATTGATTTCCTCTCACTAGACCTAGCTAATCAATAGACTACTGAAGTGATTTCCTCTCACTAGACCTAGCTAATCGATAGACTACTGAATTGATTTCCTCTCACTAGACCTAGCTAATCAATAGACTACTGAATTGATTTCCTCTCACTAGACCTAGCTAATCAATAGACTACTGATGGTGGTGATGATGGTTATTATGACTACAACACTAATTCTGTTTTCTTGTTTGAAACCTTGCTGGATGTTGAGAAAAGGTAGGTTTAATATTCTCTGTATTTGTTGTGCTGTTATGTGGCAGATCATGTGATGGGATGTGATTGGTTGTAACACTTTTATTTATTTACTCAGTCTCTGGGTGTCACTGTATCTCTCTCTCTGGGTGTCACTGTATCTCTCTCTGAGTGTCACTGTACCTCTCTCTGGGTGTCACTGTACCTCTCTCTGGATGTCACTGTACCTCTCTCTGGGTGTCACTGTACCTCTCTCTGGGTGTCACTGTACCTCTCTCTCTGGGTGTCACTGTATCTCTCTCTGAGTGTCACTGTATCTCTCTCTCTGGGTGTCACTGTATCTCTCTCTGAGTGTCACTGTACCTCTCTCTGGGTGTCACTGTACCTCTCTCTGGATGTCACTGTACCTCTCTCTGGGTGTCACTGTACCTCTCTCTGGGTGTCACTGTACCTCTCTCTGGATGTCACTGTATCTCTCTCTGGGTGTCACTGTATCTCTCTCTGGATGTCACTGTATCTCTCTCTGAGTGTCACTGTATCTCTCTCTCTGGGTGTCACTGTAACTCTCTCTGGGTGTCACTGTAACTCTCTCTGGGTGTCACTGTATCTCTCTCTGGGTGTCACTGTATCTCTCTCTGGATGTCACTGTATCTCTCTCTGAGTGTCACTGTATCTCTCTCTCTGGGTGTCACTGTAACTCTCTCTGGGTGTCACTGTAACTCTCTCTGGGTGTCACTGTAACTCTCTCTGGGTGTCACTGTATCTCTCTCTGGATGTCACTGTATCTCTCTCTGGGTGTCACTGTATCTCTCTCTGGGTGTCACTGTAACTCTCTCTGGGTGTCACTGTATCTCTCTCTCTGGGTGTCACTGTATCTCTCTGGGTGTCACTGTAACTCTCTCTGGGTGTCACTGTATCTCTCTCTGGGTGTCACTGTATCTCTCTGGGTGTCACTGTAACTCTCTCTGAGTGTCACTGTAACTCTCTCTGGGTGTCACTGTATCTCTCTCTGGGTGTCACTGTAACTCTCTCTGAGTGTCACTGTAACTCTCTCTGGGTGTCACTGTATCTCTCTCTGGGTGTCACTGTACCTCTCTCTGGGTGTCACTGTATCTCTCTCTGGGTGTCACTGTAACTCTCTCTGGGTGTCACTGTACCTCTCTCTGGGTGTCACTGTATCTCTCTCTGGGTGTCACTGTAACTCTCTCTGGATGTCACTGTATCTCTCTCTGGGTGTCACTGTAACTCTCTCTGGGTGTCACTGTACCTCTCTCTGGGTGTCACTGTATCTCTCTCTGGATGTCACTGTATCTCTCTCTGGGTGTCACTGTAACTCTCTCTGGGTGTCACTGTATCTTTCTCTGGGTGTCACTGTATCTCTCTGGGTGTCACTGTACCTCTCTCTGGGTGTCACTGTATCTCTCTCTGGGTGTCACTGTAACTCTCTCTGGGTGTCACTGTAACTCTCTCTGGGTGTCACTGTACCTCTCTCTGGGTGTCACTGTATCTCTCTCTGGGTGTCACTGTACCTCTCTCTGGGTGTCACTGTATCTCTCTCTGGGTGTCACTGTAACTCTCTCTGGGTGTCACTGTACCTCTCTCTGGGTGTCACTGTATCTCTCTCTGGGTGTCACTGTAACTCTCTCTGGGTGTCACTGTATCTCTCTCTGGGTGTCACTGTATCTCTCTCTGGGTGTCACTGTACCTCTCTCTGGGTGTCACTGTATCTCTCTCTGGGTGTCACTGTACCTCTCTCTGGGTGTCACTGTAACTCTCTCTGGGTGTCACTGTACCTCTCTCTGGGTGTCACTGTATCTCTCTCTGGGTGTCACTGTACCTCTCTCTGGGTGTCACTGTATCTCTCTCTGGGTGTCACTGTACCTCTCTCTGGGTGTCACTGTATCTCTCTCTGGGTGTCACTGTAACTCTCTCTGGGTGTCACTGTATCTCTCTCTGGGTGTCACTGTAACTCTCTCTGGGTGTCACTGTAACTCTCTCTGGGTGTCACTGTATCTCTCTCTGGGTGTCACTGTATCTCTCTGAGTGTCACTGTATCTCTCTCTGGGTGTCACTGTAACTCTCACTGAGTGTCACTGTATCTCTCTGAGTGTCACTGTATCTCTCTCTGGGTGATATTGTAACTCTCTCTGGGTGTCACTGTATCTCTCTCTGGGTGTCACTGTATCTCTCTCTGGGTGTCACTGTATCTCTCTGGGTGTCACTGTAACTCTCTCTGGGTGTCACTGTATCTCTCTCTGGGTGTCACTGTATCTCTCTCTGGGTGTCACTGTATCTCTCTCTGGGTGTCACTGTATCTCTCTCTGGGTGTCACTGTATCTCTCTGGGTGTCACTGTAACTCTCTCTGGGTGTCACTGTATCTCTCTCTGGGTGTCACTGTATCTCTCTCTGGGT
>NC_092107.1:49867202-49889702 GCF_045679555.1 Salvelinus alpinus | reverse complement strand
CAGACTCTATGGAACATGAACCCTGTGTGTTCCGGCTGCGAGCTGGCTGAGGGTAACTTCCCTTAGGATTCACCCTATAGAGTACAGTCTGTGTGTTGTTGTTCTCTGCAGGCTTCCTGGCCGGTGGTCAAGTCCTCAGACTGTGTGTTGTTGTTCCCTGCAGGCTTCCTGGCCGGTGGTCAAGTCCTCAGTCTGTGTGTTGTTGTTCTCTGCAGGCTTCCTGGCCGGTGGTCAAGTCCTCAGACTGTGTGTTGTTGTTCTCTGCAGGCTTCCTGGCCGGTGGTCAAGTCCTCAGACTGTGTGTTGTTGTTCCCTGCAGGCTTCCTGGCCGGTGGTCAAGTCCTCAGACTGTGTGTTGTTGTTCCCTGCAGGCTTCCTGGCCGGTGGTCAAGTCCTCAGACTGTATGTTGTTGTTCCCTGCAGGCTTCCTGGCCGGTGGTCAAGTCCTCAGACTGTGTGTTGTTGTTCCCTGCAGGCTTCCTGGCCGGTGGTCAAGTCCTCAGACTGTGTGTTGTTGTTCCCTGCAGGCTTCCTGGCCGGTGGTCAAGTCCTCAGACTGTGTGTTGTTGTTCTCTGCAGGCTTCCTGGCCGGTGGTCAAGTCCTCAGTCTGTGTGTTGTTGTTCCTTACAGGCTTCCTGGCCGGTGGTCAAGTCCTCAGACTGTATGTTGTTGTTCCCTGCAGGCTTCCTGGCCGGTGGTCAAGTCCTCAGTCTGTGTGTTGTTGTTCCCTACAGGCTTCCTGGCCGGTGGTCAAGTCCTCAGACTGTATGTTGTTGTTCCCTGCAGGCTTCCTGGCCGGTGGTCAAGTCCTCAGTCTGTGTGTTGTTGTTCCCTACAGGCTTCCTGGCCGGTGGTCAAGTCCTCAGTCTGTGTGTTGTTGTTCCCTACAGGCTTCCTGGCCAGTGGTCAAGTCCTCAGTCTGTGTGTTGTTGTTCTCTGCAGGCTTCCTGGCCGGTGGTCAAGTCCTCAGTCTGTGTGTTGTTGTTCTCTGCAGGCTTCCTGGCCGGTGGTCAAGTCCTCAGTCTGTGTGTTGTTGTTCTCTGCAGGCTTCCTGGCCGGTGGTCAAGTCCTCAGTCTGTGTGTTGTTGTTCCCTGCAGGCTTCCTGGCCGGTGGTCAAGTCCTCATTCTGTGTGTTGTTGTTCTCTGCAGGCTTCCTGGCCGGTGGTCAAGTCCTCAGTCTGTGTGTTGTTGTTCTCTGCAGGCTTCCTGGCCGGTGGTCAAGTCCTCAGTCTGTGTGTTGTTGTTCTCTGCAGGCTTCCTGGCCGGTGGTCAAGTCCTCAGTCTGTGTGTTGTTGTTCTCTGCAGGCTTCCTGGCCGGTGGTCAAGTCCTCAGTCTGTGTGTTGTTGTTCTCTGCAGGCTTCCTGGCCGGTGGTCAAGTCCTCAGTCTGTGTGTTGTTGTTCCCTGCAGGCTTCCTGGCCGGTGGTCAAGTCCTCAGACTGTGTGTTGTTGTTCTTTGCAGGCTTCCTGGCCGGTGGTCAAGTCCTCAGACTGTATGTTATTGTTCCCTGCAGGCTTCCTGGCCGGTGGTCAAGTCCTCAGTCTGTGTGTTGTTGTTCCCTACAGGCTTCCTGGCTGGTGGTCAAGTCCTCAGACTGTGTGTTGTTGTTCCCTACAGGCTTCCTGGCCGGTGGTCAAGTCCTCAGTCTGTGTGTTGTTGTTCCCTACAGGCTTCCTGGCCGGTGGTCAAGTCCTCAGACTGTATGTTATTGTTCCCTGCAGGCTTCCTGGCCGGTGGTCAAGTCCTCAGTCTGTGTGTTGTTGTTCCCTACAGGCTTCCTGGCCGGTGGTCAAGTCCTCAGTCTGTGTGTTGTTGTTCTCTGCAGGCTTCCTGGCCGGTGGTCAAGTCCTCAGTCTGTGTGTTGTTGTTCTTTGCAGGCTTCCTGGCCGGTGGTCAAGTCCTCAGACTGTGTGTTGTTGTTCTCTGCAGGCTTCCTGGCCGGTGGTCAAGTCCTCAGACTGTGTGTTGTTGTTCTCTGCAGGCTTCCTGGCCGGTGGTCAAGTCCTCAGACTGTGTGTTGTTGTTCCTTACAGGCTTCCTGGCCGGTGGTCAAGTCCTCAGACTGTGTGTTGTTGTTCCCTGCAGGCTTCCTGGCCGGTGGTCAAGTCCTCAGACTGTGTGTTGTTGTTCCCTGCAGGCTTCCTGGCCGGTGGTCAAGTCCTCAGACTGTGTGTTGTTGTTCCTTACAGGCTTCCTGGCCGGTGGTCAAGTCCTCAGACTGTGTGTTGTTGTTCCTTACAGGCTTCCTGGCCGGTGGTCAAGTCCTCAGTCTGTGTGTTGTTGTTCTCTGCAGGCTTCCTGGCCGGTGGTCAAGTCCTCAGTCTGTGTGTTGTTGTTCTTTACAGGCTTCCTGGCCGGTGGTCAAGTCCTCAGACTGTTCCACGGTCACATGGATGAGTGTCTGGCCATCTCTATGCCTGACGACGGGGACGACAAACGCAGGTGAACAGAACAGCTGTCCTCCTGTTATCATGTCCTCCTGTTATCCTGTCCCTCTGTCCTCCTGTTATCTTGTCCCTTTGTCCTCCTGTTACCTGTCCTCCTGTTACCTGTCCTCCTGTTACCTGTCCTCCTGTTATCCTGTCCATCTGTTACCCTGTCCATCTGTTACCCTGTCCATCTGTTACCCTGTCCATCTGTTCTCCTGTTACCCCGTCCTCCTGTTACCCTGTCCTTCTGTCTTTCAGTCCTCCTGTTACAACTGTCCTCCTGTTATCCTGTCCTCCTGTTATCCTGTCATCCTGTACCCTGTCCTCCTGTTACCATGTCCCCCTGTCCTCCTGATACCATTTCCCCCTGTCCTCCTGTTACCATATCCCTCTGTCCTCCTGCAGCCCTGTCCTCCTTTACCATGTCCCTCTGTCTTTCTGTCCCTCTGTCCTCCTGTTACCTTGTCTCCCTGTCCTCCTGTTACCATGTCCCCCTGTCCTCCTGTTATCATGCTCCCTGTTATCCTGTTACCCTGTCAAATCTGCTACCATGTCCTTTTGTCCTCATGTTACCCTGTCCTCCTGTTCCCCTGTCCTCCTGTTACAGTGTTCTCCTGTTATCCTGTCCCTCTGTCCTCCTGTTATCATGTCCCTCTGTCCTCCTGTTACCCTGCCCTCCTGCTATGCTGTCCCTCTGTCCTCCTGTTACCCTGTCCACCTGTTACCAATTCCCCCCTGTCCTCCTTTTACCATATCCCTCTGTAATCCTCTTATCCTGTCCTCCTGTACTCTTGTCCTGCTGTTGTCCTGCAACCCTGTCCTCCTTTTACCCTGTCCCTCTGTCCTCCTGTCTCTCTGTCCTCCTGTTGCCATGTCGTTCTGTCCTCCTGTTACCATGTCCCCCTGTCCCCTTGTCCTCCTGGTACCATGTCCCAGTGTCCTCCTGTTACCATGTCCCCCTGTCCCCCTGTTACAATGTCCCCTTGTCCTCCTGTTACCATGTCCCCCTGTCCTCCTGTTACCATGTCCCCCTGTCCTCCTGTTACCATGTCCCCCTGTCCTCCTGTTACCATGTCCCCCTGTCCTCCTGTTACCATGTCCCCCTGTCCTCCTGTTACCATGTCCCCCTGTCCTCCTGTTACCATGTCCCATTGTCCTCCTGTTACCATGTCCCCCTGTCCTCCTGTTACCATGTCCCCCTGTCCTCCTGTTACCATGTCCCCCTGTCCTCCTGTTACCATGTCCGTGTCCTCCTGTTACCATGTCCCCTGTCCTCCTGTTACCATGTTCCCCTGTCCTCCTGTTACCATGTCCCCCTGTCCTCCTGTCCCCCTGTCCCCCTGTTACCATGTCCCCCTGTCCTCCTGTTACCATGTCCCCCTGTCCTCCTGTTACCATGTCCCCCTGTCCTCCTGTTACCATGTCCCCCTGTCCTCCTGTTACCATGTCCGTGTCCTCCTGTTACCATGTCCCCCTGTCCTCCTGTTACCATGTCCCCATGTCCTCCTGTTACCATGTCCCCCTGTCCTCCTGTTACCATGTCCCCCTGTCCTCCTGTTACCATGTCCGTGTCCTCCTGTTACCATGTCCCCCTGTCCTCCTGTTACCATGTCCCCCTGTCCTCCTGTTACCATGTCCCCCTGTCCTCCTGTTACCATGTCCCCCTGTCCTCCTGTTACCATGTCCGTGTCCTCCTGTTACCATGTCCTCCTGTTACCATGTCCCCCTGTCCTCCTGTTACCATGTCCGTGTCCTCCTGTTACCATGTCCCCCTGTCCTCCTGTTACCATGTCCCCCTGTCCTCCTGTTACCATGTCCCCCTGTCCTCCTGTTACCAAATCCCTCGAACATCAACAAAGATACACACCTGTCATGTGTTCCTGCTGTTATTACTTTTTGCCACTCCTCTTCCTCCTCCTCCTTCTCTACCTGCTCCTCCTTCTCTTCCCCTTCCTCCTCCTTCTCTACCTCCTCCTCCTTCTCTACCTCCTCCTCCTACTCCTCCTCCTTCTTTACCTCTTCTTCCACCTCCTCCTCTATCTCTACCTCCTCCTCCTTCTCTTCCCCTTCCTCCTCCTTCTCTATCTCTTCCTCCTCCTCCTTCTCTACCTCCTCACCCCCCCCCCCCTCCAACCTGCTCCTCCCTCCTCCTCCTCCTCTTCCTCCTACTTTTGCTCCTCCCTCCTCCTCCTCTCTGTAGCACCGCCCACTATGAAGGAGGAGCCGTGTGTAGCCAGGCCCGTTCGTTGTGGAGACTGGAGCCTCTGAGAATCAGGTTACTGGCTCTTCTGTCTGTTCCCCGCGACATGAAAACACAACTGTGTTGTTTTCATAAAGACTCCAATTCACTACTTAAAGGGATTCTTCTGGATTTTTTTGGCAATAAAGCCCTTTATTTTCTTCCCCAGAGTCATGCCTCTGTCGCACAGTTTGAAGAAAGTTGCTAACGAGTGTTAATAAGCCAATTGCTAACTACCATTAGCACAATGACTGGAAGTCAATGGTAACTGCTAGCATGCTAGGCATTGCGCTAACTCCAGTTAGCATTGGTTATAGAAAACTACCTCTAACTTCCTTCATACTGGACTCAGAGACATAACAATGGTATCCACGAGTTCATCTGACTCTGGGCAAGTAAATAAATGACTTCATTGCGAAAATCCCAAAGTATCCCGTTAATTGATTAACCATCCATAGACGTGTTGTGCCTTCCTGCGCGTTTTGAAAGGTACTGTATGCAGAGTCTCAATGCAAAATGCTAATAAAAAATGCTAAATGCTAAAAAACTGTAAACAAGTGTCAGTGTTCTTCAATTAGCTACAAAATAAAGCATGAATCCATGTAGCAGTAAACATGTTGAGGCTAAGTGTGTCCCTTGTCTGCCCCGGTAGCTGGAGCGGCAGCCACATGAAGTGTGGCCAGTCGTTCCGTGTGCGCCACATCACCACGGGCCGCTACCTCTGTCTGGACGAGGAGAAGGGCCTAATGGTCGTCGACCCTGAGAGGGCCAACACCAAACTGTCTGCCTTTAGCTTCCGCGTGTCAAAGGTCAGATACCCTCACTGCTATTCTATTGTCAATGTTCTGGTCGTTGCTCAGTTGTTTTAGTGTTGTTCTAGTGTTGTTTGTTACTGTAAACTCAGAACTCATGGTCATAACTAGGGAGTTTCCCTAGACCACGTGATCTGACCAGGAAAAACTCTGGGTCTTCGTTGGCCAGGTGACAGATCAGAACTCAGGGACCTAGTCGTAGCCTACGATGCTCTCTCTCATGTTCCCTTCTTCTTCTTCTCTTCTTTCTCTCCTACATTGCCCCTCAAACTGGTTCCCTTGAGCAGGAGAAGGTGGAACAGGTCCGTAAGCGAGACGTGGAGGGAATGGGCATCCCAGAGATCAAGTATGGAGAGTCCATGTGTTTTGTCCAGCACGTGTCCACCAGCCTGTGGCTTACCTACGCCTCCCTGGACGCTAAGGCTGCTCGCCTGGGGACCATGAAGAGGAAGGTAGGGGTCTGGGTTTAAGGTTTATTTAAAGGTATAGTTTGAGATTTTGTCAAGTAAGTCCTACTAACCCAGAGTCAGGTGAAGTCATGGATACCATGTTTATGTCTCGTCGTGCAGTTTGAAGGGAGTTGAAGGTAATTTCCGGAGCCATTGCTAGCTAGCATTAGAGCAAAGACTAGAAGTCTATGGGATTAGCTAGCGGTAGCGCAATCAGCTAGTTGATTCCATAGACTTCCAGTCATTGTGCTAGCTCTAGTTAGCAATGTCTACAGAAACTACCTTCAACTTCCTTCAAAATGCATGCAGAAACAAAAATGGTATCTATAAGTTCATCTGACTCTGGGTAAATGGTATCTATGAGTTCATCTGACTCTGGGTAAATGGTATCTATGAGTCAGATGACTCTGGGTAAATGGTATCTATGAGTTCATCTGACTCTGGGTAAAAAAACTATTTAACTAGGCAAGTCAATTAAGAACGAATTCTTATTTCCAATGATTGCCTAGGAACAGTGGGTTAACTGCCTTGTTCAGGGGCAGAACAACAGATGTTTACCTTGTCAGCTCGGGGATTTGATCCATCAACCTTTTGGGTACTAGTCCAACGCTCTAACCACCAGGCTACCTGCTGACCCGCGTATCTATGAGTTCACCTGACTCTGGGTAAATGGTATCTATGAGTTCACCTGACTCCGGTAAATGGTATCTATGAGTTCACCTGACTCTGGGTAAATGGTATCTATGAGTTCACCTGACTCTGGGTAAATGGTATCTATGAGTTCACCTGACTCTGGGTAAATGGTATCTATGAGTTCACCTGACTCTGGGTAAATGGTATCTATGAGTTCACCTGATTCTGGGTAAATGGTATCTATGAGTTCACCTGACTCTGGAAAAGGGCTCAATTTACAAAATCTTAAACTATCCCTTTAACAGACAGAAACATACCCCTAGTGAAAAAGAAGGCAGGGGCTTAGGTTCCTTCAACATGGACATATATAAATACATAACCCTAACCTGGGGCCCATGAAGATAAAGGTACGGTCTGGTGCAGTTACCATTGAATGCTCCTGCAGACAGCTGTTCTCTGGACCACTAGGGACCGCTGCTCTCTGGACCACTAGGGACAGCTGTTCTCTGGACCACTAGGGACAGCTGTTCTCTGGACCACTAGGGACAGCTGCTCTCTGGACCACTAGGGACCGCTGTTCTCCGGACCGCTGTTCTCTGGACCACTAGGGACCGCTGCTCTCTGGACCACTAGGGACCGCTGCTCTCTGGACCACTGGGGACCACTAGGGACCGCTGCTCTCTGGACCACTAGGGACCACTAGGGACCGCTGTTCTCTGGACCACTAGGGACCGCTGTTCTCTGGACCACTAGGGACAGCTGTTCTCTGGACCACTAGGGACAGCTGTTCTCTGGACCACTAGGGACAGCTGCTCTCTGGACCACTAGGGACAGCTGTTCTCTGGACCACTAGGGACTGCTGCTCTCTGGACCACTAGGGACCACTAGGGACCGCTGTTCTCTGGACCACTAGGGACCGCTGCTCTCTGGACCACTAGGGACCACTAGGTACCGCTGCTCTCTGGACCACTAGGGACTGCTGTTCTCTGGACCACTAGGGACCGCTGCTCTCTGGACCACCAGGGACCACTGCTCTCTGGACCACTAGGGACTGCTGCTGTCTGGACCACTAGGGACTGCTGTTCTCTGGACCACTAGGGATCGCTGTTCTCTGGACCACTAGGGACTGCTGCTCTCTGGACCACTAGGGATCGCTGTTCTCTGGACCACTAGGGACCACTGCTCTCTGGACCGCTAGGGACCACTATGGACCGCTGTTCTCTGGACCACTAGGGACCGCTGCTCTCTGGACCACTAGGGACCGCTGCTCTCTGGACCACTAGGGACCACTAGGGACCTCTGCTCTCCGGACCACTAGGGACCGCTGCTCTCTGGACCACTAGGGACCACTAGGGACCGCTGTTCTCCGGACCACTAGGGACTGCTGCTCTCTGGTCCACTAGGGACTGCTGCTCTCTGGACCACTAGGGACTGCTGCTCTCTGGACCACTAGGGACCGCTGCTCTCTGGACCACTAGGGACTGCTGCTCTCTGGACCACTAGGGACCGCTGCTCTCTGGACCACTAGGGACCGCTGCTCTCTGGACCACTAGGGACTGCTGCTCTCTGGACCACTAGGGACTGCTGCTCTCCGGACCACTCGGGACCGCTGCTCTCCGGACCACTCGGGACCGCTGCTCTCTTGACCGCTGTTCTCGGGACCACTCGGGACTGCTGCTCTCTGGACCACTAGGGACTGCTGTTCTCTGGACCACTAGGGACCGCTGCTCTCCGGACCACTCGGGACCGCTGCTCTCCGGACCACTCGGGACCGCTGCTCTCTGGACCGCTGTTCTCCGGACCACTAGGGACCGCTGCTCTCTGGACCACTAGGGACCGCTGTTCTCCGGACCACTAGGGACCGCTGTTCTCCGGACCACTAGGGACCGCTGCTCTCCGTACCACTAGGGACCGCTGCTCTCTGGACCGCTGTTCTCGGGACCACTAGGGACCGCTGCTCTCCGTACCACTAGGGACCGCTGCTCTCTGGACCGCTGTTCTCGGGACCACTAGGGACCGCTGTTCTCCGGACCACTGCTCTCTGGAACACTAAGGACCGCTGTTCTCTGGACCACTAGGGACCGCTGCTCTCTGGACCACTAGGGACCACTAGGGACCACTGCTCTCTGGAACACTAAGGACCGCTGCTCCTGAGTGGCGTAGTGGTCTAAGACATTGCATCTCAGTGCAAGAGGCGTCACTGCAGTCCCTGGTTCGAATCCAGGCTGAATCACATCTGGCCGTGATTGGGAGTCCTATAAGGTGACGCACAATTGGACCAGCTTTGTCTGGGTTTGGCCAGAGTAGGCCGTCACTGTAAATACGAATTTGTTCTTGACTGACTTGCCTAGTTAAATAAAGGATAAATAAAAATACTTTGTTGCACTAATTAGTTGTCTCTGTGATACTAAACCAGGCTTCCGGGCTTACTCACCAGCCGATGCTAGGCGTGTGTACACTACTTGATGGAAAACTGGTGTGTTGTTCTCAATGCTGTCCCCCTTCTCTTGTCCCCAGGCCATTCTGCACCAGGAGGGTCACATGGACGATGCCCTGTCTGTGGCCCGGTCCCAGACAGAGGAGTCTCAGGCGGCTAGGATGATCTTTAGCACCACAGGACTCTTTAGGCAGTTCATCAAGTACGACCATCACACACACATTCACACACACACTCACACGCATATACACACACACACACACACACTCACACGCATATACACACACACAGACACACACACATATACACACACACACAGACACACACGCATATACACACACACAGACACACACGCATATACACACACTCACACACACGCACACACACATTCACACACACAAACACACACACGCATATACACACACTCACACACGCACACACACACATTCACACACACGTGCTCACACATACACACACATTCACATGCACGCTCACTCACTCACTCACTCACTCACTCACTCACTCACTCACTCACTCACTCACTCACTCACACACTAACGCACACACAGTTGTATGCTCTTGTGTAGTTTTTGGACGTTTCCACTGGAAGGTGTTTGTCAGGCCGACAAACAGTGTGCAGATATCTCCATTCTCCTCATGATATTTTTGTACCCTGCAGGGATAATTCTTGGATGTACTTTTGACTTTATGTGTCTGTGTGTTCTGTGCCAGGGGTCTGGACTCCCTGCAGGGGAAGAATAAGTCCCCTGCCCCCTTGTCTCTACCCCTGGACGGGGTCGTCCTCTCCCTCCAGGACCTGATCTTCTACTTCCGTCCCCCCGAAGACGAGCTGGAACACGAGGAGAAACAGACAAAGCTGCGCTCCCTCCGAAACCGGCAGAACCTCTTCCAAGAGGAGGTCAATATCAATAACCTTCTCAGATTTAAAGTCCGTAGAGTGACTACTTAAATGTTCTTGAGATGTTTGGCTTCAACGCCACTGAAGCACTGTCCATTCAGCTCCTGAAGAGCAGATTCACCATGTGCTACGGTGTGTTTATATATATAAATGGGGTTGTGGACCAAAAGTACTTGAAACCACTGAACTAACCATATGACCATGTGGGTACAGGATCTCACTCTATGACCACGTGGGTACAGGATCTAACCCTATGACCACGTGGGTACAGGATCTAATCCTATGACCACGTGGGTACAGGATCTAATCCTATGACCACGTGGGTACAGGATCTAATCCTATGACCACGTGGGTACAGGATCTAATCCTATGACCATGTGGGTACAGGATCTAACCCTATGACCACATGGGTACAGGATCTAACCCTATGACCACATGGGTACAGGATCTCACTCTATGACCACGTGGGTACAGGATCTAACCCTATGACCATGTGGGTACAGGATCTAACCCTATGACCACATGGGTACAGGATCTCACTCTATGACCACGTGGGTACAGGATCTCACCCTATGACCACATGGGTACAGGATCTAACCCTATGACCACATGGGTACAGGATCTCACTCTATGACCACGTGGGTACAGGATCTAACCCTATGACCACATGGGTACAGGATCTCACTCTATGACCACGTGGGTACAGGATCTCACCCTATGACCACATGGGTACAGGATCTAATCCTATGACCACGTGGGTACAGGATCTAACCCTATGACCACATGGGTACAGTATCTAACCCTATGACCACGTGGGTACAGGATCTAATCCTATGACCACGTGGGTACAGGATCTAACCCTATGACCACGTGGGTACAGTATTTAACCCTATGACCACATGGGTACAGGATCTCACCCTATGACCACATGGGTACAGTATCTAACCCTATGACCACGTGGGTACAGTATCTAACCCTATGACCACATGGGTACAGGATCTAACCCTATGACCACGTGGGTACAGTATCTAACCCTATGACCACATGGGTACAGGATCTAACCCTATGACCACATGGGTACAGGATCTAATCCTATGACCACGTGGGTACAGGATCTAATCCTATGACCACGTGGGTACAGTATCTAACCCTATGACCACATGGGTACAGGATCTCACTCTATGACCACGTGGATACAGGATCTAACCCTATGACCACGTGGGTACAGGATCTAACCCTATGACCACGTGGGTACAGGATCTAACCCTATGACCACGTGGGTACAGGATCTAATCCTATGACCACATGGGTACAGGATCTAACCCTATGACCACGTGGGTACAGGATCTCACCCTATGACCACGTGGGTATAGGATCTAACCCTATGTGTGTTGACCTCTCCATCAGGGTATGATCACCATCGTGCTAGAGTGTATCGACCGTCTGAACGTTTACAACACTGCTGCTCACTTCTCTGAGTTCGCTGGAGAGGAGGCCGCTGAGTCCTGGAAGGAGATCGTCAACTTGCTCTATGAGCTGCTGGGTATGACAAAGAGTTTTAATTATACAGTGCACAAAAAAATGTGTCTTCTGCTTTATCCCACTGTTTATCAGTGCATAGCTTAGAATAGATCAGATTGGAACACGTTTGAAGTAATGTATTATCGAGCAAAAAACACTATATATACAAAAGCACAAACATTGAATCACTCATACTTTTTTTTTTATAAACACCAGTAAAAAAACGCATGAAGAGGTGGAGGCTGAATACTGTTGATGTTGATGATTCAACATATCTCTCCCTCCCTCCACCTCTTCCCTGTTCTCCCTCCCAGCCTCTCTGATCAGGGGGAACCGCTCTAACTGCGCTCTGTTCTGTGATAACCTGGACTGGCTGGTCAGCAAACTGGACCGGCTGGAGGCTTCTTCAGGTACCTAGTGTTCTGCTCAATGCCACTCACCATGGCTAGGGGCAGGAGTTTTTCCTGGTTTAGACTATGTAGTTACTGATTAGGAAGAATTCAGGGCACTACCCGTTTCATATCTGACTTGAAGGTTCTTTCATCACGCAAGCTCTCTCCCTCTCTCTCTCCCTCTCCTCCCTCTCTCCCTCTTTCTCCTCCCTCTCACCCTCTCTCTCCTCCCTCTCACCCTCTCTCTCCACCCTCTCTCCCTCTCCTCCCTCTCCCCTCTCTCCTCCCGCTCCTCCCTTTCTCCCTCTCCTCCTTCTCCTCCTCTCTCCCCTCTCTCCCTCTCCTCCATCTCCTCCCTCTCACCCTCTCTCTGCTCCCTTCCTCTCTCCCTCTCTCCCTCTTTCTCTCCTCCCTCTCCTCCCTTTCTCCCTCTCCTCATTATCCTCCCTCTCTCTCCTCCCTCTCTCCCTCTCCTCCTTCACTCCCTCTCACCCTTCCTCTCTCCTCCCTCCTCCCTCTCCTCCCTCTCTCCTCCCTCTCTCCCTCTCTTCTCCCTCTCCTCCCTCCCTCCCTCTCTCCCTCTCCTCCCTCTCTCCCTCTCCTCCCTCTCTCCCTCTCTCCTCCCTCTCTCCCTCTCTTCTCCCTCTCCTCCCTCTCTCCCTCTCCTCCCTCTCTCCCTCTCTCCCTCTCCTCCCTCTCTCCCTCTCCTCCCTCTCCTCCCTCGCTCCCTCTCTCCTCCCTCCCTCCCTCTCTTCTCCCTCTCCTCCCTCTCTCCCTCTCCTCCCTCTCTCCCTCTCTCCCTCTCATCCCTCTCTCCCTCTCCTCCCTCTCCTCCTTCTCCTCCCTCTCTCCCTCTCCTCCCTCTCCTCCTTCTCCTCCCTCTCTCCTCCCTCTCTCCCTCTCTCCCTCTCCTCCCTCTCTCCCTCTCTTCCCTCTCTCCCTCTCCTCCCTCTCTCCCTCTCCTCCATCTCCTCCCTCGCTCCTCTCTCCTCCCTCTTCTCCCCCTCCTCCCTCTTCTCCCTCTCCTCCCTCTCATCCTTCTCCTCCCTCTCCTTCCTCCTCCCTCTCCTCCCTCTCTCCCCCCTCTTCTCCCTCTCTTCCCTCTCTCCCTCTCTCCCCCTCTCCCCCCTCTCCCCCCTCTTCTCCCTCTCCTCCATCTCCTCCCTCTCTCCCCCCTCTTCTCCCTCTCCTCCCTCTCCTCCTTCTCCTCCCTCTCTCCCTCTCCTCCATCTCCTCCCTCTCTCCCTCTCTCCCCCCTCTTCTCCCTCTCTCCCTCTCTCCTCCCTCTCCTCCCTCTCTCCCTCTCCTCCCTCTCTCCCTCTCTCCCTCTCTCCCTCTCCTCCCTCTCTCCAGGTATCTTGGAGGTGTTGCACTGTGTCCTGATTGAGAGTCCAGAGGTTCTGAACATCATTCAGGAGAACCACATCAAATCGATTATCTCTTTGTTGGACAAACATGGCAGAAACCACAAGGTCAGTGATGTCCGGCGATGTTTCAATGTTTGCACATCTGTAGGGTCTGGTTAGGTGTTAGTGGTAGAACTTCCGTCATAAAGCTGCCACTTTAAATATCTGCAAATATCAAACGGTCAAGAGGCCAAGGGGTCAAAAGGGAAGGGGTAGGGAGTGAATCGGGACCAGCTGAGTTACTTCCCAGTTGGGAACCCACACTTCCTTGAACTTTCCTCACATTTCTCTGTCTCTCTGTCTCTCTGTCTCTCTGTCTCTGTCTCTGTCTCTGTCGCTGTCGCTGTCTCTGTCTCTGTCTCTCTGTCTCTGTCTCACTGTCTCTCTGTCTCTCTGTCTCTCTGTCTCTGTCTCTGTCTCTGTCTCTCTGTCTCTGTCTCTCTGTCTCTCTGTCTCTCTGTCTCTGTCTCTGTCTCTCTGTCTCTGTCTCTCTGTCTCTGTCTCTGTCTCTCCTAGGTGTTGGACGTCCTCCGGTCTCTTTGTGTGTGTAACGGTGTCGCTGTAAGGTCCAATCAGAACCTCATCACAGAGAATCTATTTCCAGGTCGCGATCTCCTATTGCAGACTAACATCGTCAACTACGTAACCAGGTAATATATAATGTAATATATACCATATATACTGTTAACATATCATTAATAATATATAATATATACTGTTAAGAAATCATTAATAATATAGAATATATACTGTTAAGAAATCATTAATAATATAGAATATATACTGTTAAGAAATCATTCATAATATAGAATATATACTGTTAAGAAATCATTAATAATATAGAATATATACTGTTAAGAAATCATTAATAATATAGAATATATACTGTTAAGAAATCATTCATAATATAGAATATATACTGTTAAGAAATCATTAATAATATAGAATATATACTGTTAAGAAATCATTAATAATATAGAATATATACTGTTAAGAAATCATTCATAATATAGAATATATACTGTTAAGAAATCATTAATAATATATAATATATACTGTTAAGAAATCATTCATAATATATAATATATACTGTTAAGAAATCATTCATAATATAGAATATATACTGTTAAGAAATCATTCATAATATAGAATATATACTGTTAAGAAATCATTCATAATATAGAATATATACTGTTAAGAAATCATTCATACCCCTTGACTTATTTCACATTTTGTTGTGTTACAGCCTGGATTCAACATTTATTAAATTCAATGTTTTCTCTCACCCTTCTGCACTCAATACCCAATAATGACAAACCCAAACCGGCTGCGCCCGTGCGCCACCGTGCGCTATCGTGCATACATTTATTTTGTCCCCCTAGACCAAATGCGATCACGACACGCAGGTTAAAATATCAAAACAAACTCTGAACCAATGACATTAATTTGGGGTCGAAAAACATTAAACATGTATGGTAATTTAGCTAGTTAGCTTGCTATCTAAATTGTCCTATTTAGCTAGCTTGCTGTTGCTAGCTAATTTGTCCTGGGATATAAACATTGAGTTGTTATTTTACCTGAAATGCACAAGGTCCTCTACTCTGACAATTAATCCACACATAAAACGGCCAACCGAATAGTTTCTAGTCATTTCTCCTACTTCCAGGCTTTTTCATCTTTGAATGTATATGGTGATTGGCATCTACACTTTCATAGTATTACCACGACAACCGGCAAAACATTTAATCTTTCAATCACCCACGTGGGTATAACCAATGAGGAGATGGCACGTGAGTACCTTCTTCTATAAACCAATGAGGAGATGGGAGAGGCAGGACTTGCGGCGCAATCTGCGTCAGAAATAGGAATGACTTCTATATTAGCCCTTGGCAACGCAGACGCTCGTTGGCGCACGCGAGCAGTGTGGGTGAAATAATTGAATAACATGGATTTCTAAATGTATTTTGCGATGCTCGCGCACGCGACGTGTCCGGTCTGGTTACCCATATACATGGATGAATGCTTCACGGCAGACTGGAACCATTTAACTCTGTTTTGTTTGGTGCTACATCTTCTTTGGTCAGTGTTGTGTCAAGTCACTCTGGTTCACACTGACCAGAAAGTAGCCCATCACTACTTTTATGAACTGATCTGTCGACAGCGCCTGCTAAATTCAGGGCATCAATGTTGTTGAGAAGAGTAGGGCAACTTTTATAGTTTCTATTTGAGATTCTTCAGAGTAGCCACCCCTTTGCCTTGATGACAGCTTTGCACACTCTTGGCATTCTCTCAACCAGCTTCACCTGGAATGCTTTTCCAACAGTCTTGAAGGTGTTCCCACATGTGCTGAGCAATTGTTAGCTGC
Source organism: Salvelinus alpinus (assembly GCF_045679555.1). Lineage (NCBI taxonomy): Eukaryota > Metazoa > Chordata > Actinopteri > Salmoniformes > Salmonidae > Salvelinus > Salvelinus alpinus. Next base: position 49,874,098 of record NC_092107.1, on the reverse strand, counting down.
TTTTCCTTCACTCTGCGGCCCAACTCATCCCAAACATTCTCAATTGGGCTGAGGTCAGGTGATTGTGGAGACCAGGTCATCTGATGCAGCACCGGCCAAACTGAGCATTTGGGGAGAAGGGCCTTGGTCAGGGAGGTGACCAAGAACCCAATGGTCACTCTGACAGAGCTCCAGAGTTCCTCTGTGGAGATGGGAGAACCTTCCAGAAGGACAACAATCTCTGCAGCACTCCACCAATCAGGCCTTTATGGTAGAGTGGCCAGACGGAAGCCACTCCTCAGTAAAAGGCACATGACAGCCCACTTGGAGTTTGCCAAAAGGCACCTTAAGACTCTCAGACCATGCGAAACAAGATTCTCTGGTCAGATGAAACCAAGAATGAACTCTGGAGGAACATCACGTCACATCTGGAGAAAACTTGGCACCATCCTTACAGTGAAGCATGGTGGTGGCAGCATCCTTACAGTGAAGCATGGTGGTGGCAGCGTCATGCTGTGGCGATGTTTTTCAGAGGGATTGAGAGACTAATCAGGATTGAGTGAAAGATAAACGGAGCAAAGTACAGAGAGATCCTTAATGAAAATCTGCTCCAGAGCGTGAAGGACCTCAGACTGGGGGAAAGGTTCACCATCCAACAGGACAACGACCCTAAGCACACTGCCAAGACAACGCAAGAGTGGCTTCAGGACAAGTAACTGAATGGCCTCGAGTGTCCCAGCCGGAGCCCGGACTTGAACCCGATCGAATATCTCTGGAGAGACCTGAAAATAGCTGTGCAGCGACGCTCCCCATCCAACCTGACAGAGCTTGAGAGGATCTGCAGAGAAGAATGGGAGAAACTCCCCAAATAGAGGTGTGCCAAGCTTGTAGCATCATATCCAAGAAGACTCGAGATTGTAATCACTGCCAAAGGTGCTTCAACAAAGTACTGATTAAAGGGTCTGAATACTTATGTGAATGTAATATTTAAGTTTTGTATTTTTAATAAATTTGCAAAAATTCAAAAAAAAATGTTTTTGCTTTGTCATTATGGGGTATTGTGAGTAGATTGATGAGAATAAAAAAATAATAATAATCTATTTTAGAAAAAGTCAAGGGTCTGAATGCACTGCATATATACACACCGAGTGTACAAATCATTAGGAACACCTGCTCTTTCCATGACCGACTGACCAGCTGAATTCAGGTAAAAGATTTGATCCCTTATTGATGTCACCTGTTAAATACCCTTCAATCAGTGTAGATGAGGGGGAGGAGACGGGTTAAAGAAGGATTTTTAAGCCTTGAGACAATTGAGACATGGATTGTGTTTGTTTGCCATTCAAAGTGTGAATGGGCAAGACAAAATATGTAAGTGCCTTTGAATGGGGTATGGTAGTAGGTTCCAGGCACACAGGTTTGAGTGTGTCAAGAACTGCAACGCTGCTGGGTTTTTCACACTAAACAGTTTTCTGTGTGTATCAAGAATGGTCCACCACCCAAAGGACATCCAGCCAACTTGACACGTTGGAAAGCACTGGAGTCAACATGAGCCAGGATCCCTGTGGAACGCTTTCGACTCGTTGTAGAGTCCATGACCCGACGAATTGAGGCTGTTCTGACAATAGGAGCACCTTCTAATATTGAGTTGCAACCCCCCCCCCCCCCCCTTTTGCCCTCAGAACAGCCTCAATTTGTCATGGCATGGACTCTACAACAAGTCGAAAGCGTTCCACAGGGAAGGTCGGTCTATGTCATGAAGAGAGCAGGTATTCATCATGTTTTGTTCGCTGATTCCCTTTTGTGTATCAAGAACGGTCCACCACCAAAAAGGACATCCGGCCAGCTTGACACAACTATGGGAAGCATTGGAGTCAACAATACTTTTGGACCCCTGAAACGGGGGGGGAGGGGGGACTATGTACAAAAAGTGCTGTCATTTCTAAACGGCTCAACCGATATGGATGAAGATACCCTCAAATTGAAGCTGACAGTCTGCACTTTTTCATTTAAAAGCCAAAACAACAACAAAAAGTGTCAGTGTCCCAATACTTTTGGAACACACTGTATATATACACGTACACTATTCTATTCTATCCCGTTGTGCTCTAAGAGTTGCAGAACATGTGTTTCTCTCTGCAGTGTGAGGCCCAACATCTTCCTGGGAACCTGCGAAGGCTCTACTCAGTATAAGAAGTGGTACTTTGAGATGATGGTAGACTACGTTGAGCCTTTCGTGACAGCCACACCCTCTCACCTGCGTGTGGGCTGGGCCCTGACAGAGGGGTATTCCCCTTATCCCGGGGGCGGAGAGGGCTGGGGGGGCAACGGGGTGGGGGATGACCTCTACTCATACGGCTTCGACGGACTTAACCTGTGGTCGGGTAGGCTTTTACCTTCCTATTTGTTATCATGTCAACGTTTTGCCTCAGGTTCATATTGTAAACGTTGTCTAGTCTACTGCACATACAGCGTAAGACCAGGCTAGTCTTCCATTCAGTCACTTGCAACACATATTGAAGGGTGTTATTAGCATTTTCATGGCTAACATGTATGGCTTGACGAAGAATGAAGAGTTGACAACAGCACATTAAGTATGGAACCAGACCACAGCACATACAGTATGGAACCAGACCACAGCACATACAGTATGGAACCAGACCACAGCACATACAGTATGGAACCAGACCACAGCACATACAGTATGGAACCAGACCACAGCACATACAGTATGGAACCAGACCACAGTACATACAGTATGGAACCAGACCACAGCACATACAGTATGGAACCAGACCACAGCACATACAGTATGGAACCAGACCACAGCACATACAGTATGGAACCAGACCACAGCACATACAGTATGGAACCAGACCACAGCACATACAGTATGGAACCAGACCACAGCACATACAGTATGGAACCAGACCACAGCACATACAGTATGGAACCAGACCACAGCACATACAGTATGGAACCAGACAACAGGAACCAGACCACAGCACATACAGTATGGAACCAGACCACAGCACATACAGTATGGAACCAGACCACAGCACATACAGTATGGAACCAGACCACAACACATACAGTATGGAACCAGACCACAGCACATACAGTATGGAACCAGACCACAGCACATACAGTATGGAACCAGACCACAGCACATACAGTATGGAACCAGACCACAGCACATACAGTATGGAACCAGACCACAGCACATACAGTATGGAACCAGACCACAGCACATACAGTATGGAACCAGACCACAGCACATACAGTATGGAACCAGACCACAGCACATACAGTATGGAACCAGACCACAGCACATACAGTATGGAACCAGACCACAGCACATACAGTATGGAACCAGACCACAGCACATACAGTATGGAACCAGACCACAGCACATACAGTATGGAACCAGACCACAGCACATACAGTATGGAACCAGACCACAGCACATACAGTATGGAACCAGACCACAGCACATACAGTATGGAACCAGACCACAGCACATACAGTATGGAACCAGACCACAACACATACAGTATGGAACCAGACCACAGCACATACAGTATGGAACCAGACCACCACACATACAGTATGGAACCAGACCACAGCACATACAGTATGGAACCAGACCACAGCACATACAGTATGGAACCAGACCACAGCACATACAGTATGGAACCAGACCACAGCACATACAGTATGGAACCAGACCACAGCACATACAGTATGGAACCAGACAACAGGAACCAGACCACAGCACATACAGTATGGAACCAGACCACAACACATACAGTATGGAACCAGACCACAGCACATACAGTATAGAACCAGACCACAACACATACAGTATGGAACCAGACCACAACACATACAGTATGGAACCAGACCACAGCACATACAGTATGGAACCAGACCACAGCACATACAGTATGGAACCAGACCACAGCACATACAGTATGGAACCAGACCACAGCACATACAGTATGGAACCAGACCACAGCACATACAGTATGGAACCAGACCACAGCACATACAGTATGGAACCAGACCACAGCACATACAGTATGGAACCAGACCACAGCACATACAGTATGGAACCAGACCACAGCACATACAGTATGGAACCAGACCACAGCACATACAGTATGGAACCAGACCACAGCACATACAGTATGGAACCAGACCACAGCACATACAGTATGGAACCAGACCACAGCACATACAGTATGGAACCAGACCACAGCACATACAGTATGGAACCAGACCACAGCACATACAGTATGGAACCAGACCACAGCACATACAGTATGGAACCAGACCACAGCACATACAGTATGGAACCAGACCACAGCACATACAGTATGGAACCAGACTAGTTTTCCAGTTGCCCCCTGACTCCTCCCCTCTCCCATTTCAGGTCACGTCCCCCGCCAGGTGGCATCGCCCAATCAGCATGCCCTAGCAGCTGATGATGTTGTGTCGTGCTGTCTGGATCTGAGCGTGCCCAGTATCTCGTTCCGGGTCAACGGCCACCCAGTCCAGGGCATGTTCGAGAACTTCAACGTAGATGGACTGTTCTTCCCCGTCATCAGCTTCTCTGCTGGAGTCAAGTAAGATGGAGGACAACATGGGGGCTAGACTTGTGTTGTACAAAAACATGTTGTTTGATTGATTGATTAATTGGTTGATATTTTACCTACCTTAGGTGAATGTGCTCTTGGTAAATAGCTCTGGATGAGGTGTAATGTAATTTTGGCCAGCCAGCCAGCCAGACAGACAGACAGACAGACAGCCAGACAAACAGACAGCCAGACAGACAGACAGACAGCCAGACAGACAGACAGACAGACAGACAGACAGACAGACAGACAGACAGACAGACAGACAGCCAGCCAGCCAGCCAGCCAGCCAGCCAGCCAGCCAGCCAGACAGACAGACAGACAGACAGACAGACAGACAGACAGACAGACAGACAGACAGACAGACAGACAGACAGACAGACAGACAGACAGACAGACAGACAGACAGACAGACAGACAGACAGACAGACAGACAGACAGACAGACAGTTAATGGCTGATTGAATGATGAGAGTAAAGGGGAAATGGTCAGGGACCAAGGACTCTGCAGCACCAGAGCTCAATGCCCTTCTGATCCTGAGGCTTACAGAAAGAGTCTGGTCAGGTCTCATGTTCATGCAAAACCCCTGGCCCTATAAATTACCCCGCGGTTTTTCCTTTCTTTTGGCCTTTAAAATGACCCCACTGTTTTTCCTGGCCCTTAACATGACCCCATTTTATTTCCTGTCTCCTCAGAGCTCGTTTACTGTTGGGTGGTCGCCATGGAGACTTTAAGTTCCTTCCCCCCCCAGGCTATGCCCCGTGCTACGAGGCTCTGCTACCCAAGGACAGGATGAGGATCGAACCCATCAAGGAGTACAAACACGACTTTGACGGAGTCCGAAACTTGCTGGGGCCAACCCAGTCCCTCACACACACCTCCTTTACCCCTAATCCCGTAGACACTGCTCAGGTAACACACACACACACCCGGTCCCTAGCCCTAACCCTGTTCAGGTACCAGACACACCCTGTCCTTAGCCCTAACCGTGTTCAGGTACCAGACAAGGCTGTCCATTTACTCCTCGTCACCTTCGATCTGCGGACCTCTGACCTTTATTTGACCTTTAACCTTTACCCCGTGTGTGCTGCAGATCGTGTTGCCGCCCCACCTGGAGAAGATCAGGGAGAAGCTGGCAGAGAACATCCACTCGCTGTGGGCCATCATGCGCATCGAGCAGGGCTGGACTTATGGAATAGTGAGTCTATTAGCCCTTTAACAGACAGGAAATACTGATACAGCAATGCTTGGATAATGACACTGATCACCGGCTAGACACAGAAAAAGGGGCCCTGGGGGGGGGGGGACCTAGAGGGGGGGCCCTGTAATGACCCTCTCTGTCTGTTTTCTCCCTCCTCCAGTTCAGAGACGATAACAAGAAGCTGCATCCCTGTCTGGTAGACTTCCAGACCCTCCCTGAACCTGAGAGGAACTACAATCTGCAGATGTCTGGGGAAACACTTAAGTAATAATATAATAATGTAACATAATACAATGTAATATAGTAATATAATATAATAAAATAATATGATATAACAACATAATGCAATATAGTAATATAATAATATAATATAATGCAATATAGTAATATAATATAATAAAATAATATGATATGATATAATAACATAATGCAATATAATAATATAGTAATATAATAATATAATAATATAATGTAATATAGTAATAAAATAAAATAAAATCATATGATATAATAACATAATGCAATATAATAATATAATATAATAAAATAGTATAATATAATAATATAATGCAATATAGTAATATAATATAATAAAATAATATGATATAATAACATAATGCAATATAGTAATATAATGTAATAAAATAGTATAATAAAGTAATACAATGTAATATAGTAATATAATAATATGATATGATATAACCTACTGCAATATAATAATATAATATTATAATAATATAATATATTATAATAATATAATGCAATATTTTAATATAATAATATAATAATAATACAATTATATAATAATATAATATAATAACATAATAATGTAATATAAGGGAGGAAGTACAAGCTGCAGATGTGTGGGTAAACACAGTGTTCTTGTCCTTAGTTGTCTACCCCTTTCAGCTACACCCTGACAATAATACATGTGCTGAGCCCTTGGCTGGTTTCCCAAAGCCAGACAATGGCAATAGAAAGTGCTTTTTAGTCCAGGAATAATGTAAAGGTAATGTCATGTAAAGGTCTCCAGTTGGTCTGTAATGTCTGTAAAATGTGTATCTCTGTGTGTGTAAAGG
>NC_092107.1:49812202-49864702 GCF_045679555.1 Salvelinus alpinus | reverse complement strand
TGTTTTCTTCCTGTGCCCAGGACATCATGAACAAGCGTAACCCACGTCTGGTTCCTTATAACCTGCTGGATGAGAGAACCAAGAAGACCAACCGAGACAGCGTCAATAACGCTGTACGCACTCTCATTGGCTACGGATACAACATCGAGCCTCCAGACCAGGAGAGCAGTGAGTCTATAGTGTTGTCTTACTAATGAAGGACAGGAGGAGAAATGAAGTCTCCATACTTGAATATCTCACTCCGTCTCTCTCTCTCTCTCTCTCTCTCTCTCTCTCTCTCTCTCTCTCTCTCTCTCTCTCTCTCTCACTCTCTCTCTCTCACTGTCTCGCTCTCTCTCTCTCTCTCTCTCTCTCTCTCTCTCTCTCTCTCTCTCTCTCTCTCTCTCTCTCTCTCTCTCTCTCTCTCTCTCTCTCTCTCTCTCTCTCTCTCTCACTGTCTCTCTCTCTCTCTCTCTCTCACTGTCTTTCTCTGTCTCTCTCTCTTCTCTCTCTCTCTCTCTCTCTCTCTCTCTCTCTCTCTCTCTCTGTCTCTCTCTCTCTGTCTCCCTCTCTCTCTCTAGCTGGCCTTGGCCTGGATGACGTGCGTGGGGATAAGGTGCGCATCTTCCGTGCTGAGAAGTCCTACGCGGTCACGTCTGGGAAGTGGTACTTTGAATTTGAGGCGGTGACGACCGAAGAGATGAGAGTGGGCTGGGCCCGACCGAACGTCAGAGCTGACAATGAGCTGGGAGCAGACGAGCTGGCCTGGGTCTTCAACGGAAAAACGGTATGTCACAAACACTGCCAGTCTAAAGAACTCAATCACATTGGCTGTCTAGGTTAGGCTAGGGACACATAGGGATTTCATGTAAATTGATGATGGACAACAGACACAATTCTCTGGAGGAAATTGTGTCTTTTTACCCATGCTACTCGCCCAAACAAATGACGAAAGCATTCGAGTTCATGTGTCTCTGTGTAGCTGTATTCCTATACTCTTTATGAAGGCCCATACCATTAGTCCAGACATGTTGTTTTTTTTACAAATGTTTTACCAAACCAATGTATTAATACATTTTATTTTACTTTCTCATAGTTTCATATTTATCTAACTTTTATTTATCTAACTTTGAGTTTGTTTGTCCCTCTAGGCCCAGCGCTGGCACGTGGGTAATGACCCGTTTGGTCGCCAGTGGCAGTCAGGTGACGTGGTGGGGTGTATGATCGACCTGACCGAACAGAACATTATGTTCACCCTGAACGGAGAGATGCTCATCAGCGACTCTGGCTCCGACATGGCTTTCAAGGACATAGAGATAGGAGAAGGTAATAGAGGTGTTGTCATGGTTCAACATACACAATGTAGGGGTCTGAGCTGCAGGGTGGTTCAACATACACAATGTAGGGGTCTGAGCTGCAGGGTGGTTCAATATACACAATGTAGGGGTCTGAGCTGCAGGGTGGTTTAATATACACAATGTAGGGGTCTGAGCTGCAGGGTGGTTTAATATACACAATGTAGGGGTCTGAGCTGCAGGGGGGTTTAATACAGGCTCTATAGGTCTGGGGAGCTAATGGGTGGTTTAATACAGGAACTATAGGTCTGGGGAGCTGCAGGGTGGTTTAATACAGGCTCTATAGGTCTGGGGAGCTGCAGGGTGGTTTAATACAGGCTTTATAGGTCTGGGGAGCTGCAGGGTGGTTTAATACAGGATCTATAGGTCTGGGGAGCTAATGGGTGGTTTAATACAGGATCTATAGGTCTGGGGAGCTGCAGGGTGGTTTAATACAGGCTCTATAGGTCTGGGGAGCTAATGGGTGGTTTAATACAGGATCTATAGTACCGGGGAGCTACAAGATGGTTTAATACAGGCTCTATAGGTCTGGGGAGCTAATGGGTGGTTTAATACAGGATCTGTAGGTCTGGGGAGCTACAAGATGGTTTAATACAGGATCTATAGGTCTGGGGAGCTACAAAATGGTTTAATACAGGATCTATAGGTCTGGGGAGCTGCAGGGTGGTTTAATACAGGCTCTATAGGTCTGGGGAGCTAATGGGTGGTTTAATACAGGATCTATAGGTCTGGGGAGCTACAGGGTGGTTTAATACAGGATCTATAGGTCTGGGGAGCTGCAGGGTGGATTAATACAGGATCTATAGGTCTGGGGAGCTAATGGGTGGTTTAATACAGGCTCTAAAGTACCGGGGAGCTGCAGGGTGGTTTAATACGGGAACTATAGGTCTGGGGAGCTGCAGGGTGGTTTAATACAGGATCTATAGTACCGGGGAGCTAATGGGTGGTTTAATACAGGATCTATAGGTCTGGGGAGCTACAGGATGGTTTAATACAGGATCTATAGGTCTGGGGAGCTGCAGGGTGGTTTAATACAGGATCTATAGGTCTGGGGAGCTGCAGGGTGGTTTAATACAGGATCTATAGGTCTGGGGAGCTAATGGGTGGTTTAATACAGGATCTATAGGTCTGGGGAGCTGCAGGGTGGTTTAATACAGGATCTATAGGTCTGGGGAGCTGCAGGGTGGTTTAATACAGGCTCTATAGGTCTGGGGAGCTACAAGATGGTTTAATACAGGATCTATAGGTCTGGGGAGCTACAGGATGGTTTAATACAGGATCTATAGGTCTGGGGAGCTGCAGGGTGGTTTAATACAGGCTCTATAGGTCTGGGGAGCTACAAGATGGTTTAATACAGGATCTATAGGTCTGGGGAGCTACAGGATGGTTTAATACAGGATCTATAGGTCTGGGGAGCTGCAGGGTGGTTTAATACAGGCTCTATAGGTCTGGGGAGCTACAGGATGGTTTAATACAGGATCTATAGGTCTGGGGAGCTACAGGATGGATTAATACAGGATCTATAGGTCTGGGGAGCTAATGGGTGGTTTAATACAGGCTCTAAAGTACCGGGGAGCTGCAGTGTGGTTTAATACGGGAACTATAGGTCTGGGGAGCTGCAGGGTGGTTTAATACAGGCTCTATAGGTCTGGGGAGCTGCAGGGTGGTTTAATACAGGATCTATAGTACCGGGGAGCTAATGGGTGGTTTAATACAGGATCTATAGGTCTGGGGAGCTACAGGGTGGTTTAATACAGGATCTATAGGTCTGGGGAGCTGCAGGGTGGTTTAATACAGGATCTATAGGTCTGGGGAGCTACAGGGTGGTTTAATACAGGATCTATAGGTCTGTGGAGCTACAGGATGGTTTAATACAGGAACTATAGGTCTGGGGAGCTAATGGGTGGTTTAATACAGGCTCTATAGGTCTGGGGAGCTACACAATGGTTTAATACAGGATCTATAGGTCTGTGGAGCTACAGGATGGTTTAATACAGGAACTATAGGTCTGGGGAGCTAATGGGTGGTTTAATACAGGATCTATAGGTCTGGGGAGCTACAGGGTGGTTTAATACAGGATCTATAGGTCTGTGGAGCTACAGGATGGTTTAATACAGGAACTATAGGTCTGGGGAGCTAATGGGTGGTTTAATACAGGCTCTATAGGTCTGGGGAGCTACACGATGGTTTAATACAGGATCTATAGGTCTGTGGAGCTACAGGATGGTTTAATACAGGAACTATAGGTCTGGGGAGCTAATGGGTGGTTTAATACAGTATCTATAGGTCTGGGGAGCTACAGGATGGTTTAATACAGGATCTATAGGTCTGGGGAGCTACAGGATGGTTTAATACAGGATCTATAGGTCTGGGGAGCTGCAGGGTGGTTTAATACAGGCTCTATAGGTCTGGGGAGCTACAAGATGGTTTAATACAGGATCTATAGGTCTGGGGAGCTGAAGGGTGGTTTAATACAGGATCTATAGGTCTGGTGAGATAATGGGTGGTTTAATACAGGATCTATAGGTCTGGTGAGATAATGAGTGGTTTAATACAGGATCTATAGGTCTGGGGAGCTACAGGGTGGTTTAATACAGGATCTATAGGTCTGGGGAGCTGCAGGGTGGTTTAATACAGGATCTATAGGTCTGGGGAGCTACAGGGTGGTTTAATACAGGATCTATAGGTCTGGGGAGCTACACGATGGTTTAATACAGTATCTATAGGTCTGGGGAGCTACAGTGTGTGCAGCAGGAACACGCATGGTTCCATTAAAGCAGTAACAAACATTGTTCCATGAATTCTCCTTCAGCTCCACTTCCCTATGGGCCCTAGTCAAATGAATTCTCCTTCAGCTCCACTTCCCTATGGGCCCTAGTCAAATGAATTCTCCTTCAGCTCCACTTCCCTATGGGCCCTAGTCAAATGAATTCTCCTTCAGCTCCACTTCCCTATGGGCCCTAGTCAAATGAATTCTCCTTCAGCTCCACTTCCCTATGGGCCCTAGTCAAATGAATTCTCCTTCAGCTCCACTTCCCTATGGGCCATAGTCAAATGAATTCTCCTGCAGCTCCACTTCCCTACGAGCCCTGGTGTAATGTAGGGCACTGCTGTATGTAGTGAACCTAACCCTCCCCTTCTACCTCTTCAGGCTTCATCCCAGTGTGTACCCTGGGCCTGTCTCAGGTGGGCAGGATCAACCTGGGTCAGAACGTCAGCAGTCTGCGCTACTTCGCCATCTGTGGTCTCCAGGAGGGCTTCGAACCATTTGCCATCAACATGAAGAGAGACATTACCATGTGGTTCAGCAAGAGCCTGCCACAGTTCGCCCCTGTGCCAACTAACCACCAACACATTGAGGTACAGACCCAATAACAACCAACACTTTGAGGTACTGACCCAATAACCACCAACACATTGAGGTACTGACCCAATAGCCACCAACACATTGAGGTACTGACCCAGTAACCACTAACACATTGAGGTACTGACCCAATAACCACCAACACCTTGAGGTACTGACCCAATAACCACCAACACATTGAGGTACAGACCCATTAACCACCAACACATTGAGGTACTGACCCAATAACCACCAACACATTGAGGTACAGACCCAATAACCAGCAACACATTGAGGTACTGACCCAATAACCACCAACACATTGAGGTACAGACCCAATAACCACCAACACATTGAGGTACAGACCCATTAACCACCAACACATTGAGGTACAGACCCAAAACCACCAACACATTGAGGTACTGACCCAATAACCACCAACACATTAAGGTACTGACCCAATAACCACCAACACATTGAGGTACTGACCCAATAACCACCAACACATTGAGGTACTGACCCAATAACCACCAACACATTGAGGTACTGACCCAATAACCACCAACACATTGTGGTACAGACCCAATAACCACCAACACATTGCGGTACAGACCCAATAACCAGCAACACATTGAGGTACTGACCCAATAACCACCAACACATTGAGGTACTGACCCAATAACCACCAACACATTGAGGTACAGACCCATTAACCACCAACACATTAAGGTACTGACCCAATAACCACCAACACATTGAGGTACAGACCCATTAACCACCAATACATTGAGGTACTGACCCAATAACCACCAACACATTGAGGTACTGACCCAATAACCACCAACACATTGAGGTACTGACCCAATAACCACCAACACATTGAGGTACAGACCCATTAACCACCAACACATTGAGGTACTGACCCAATAACCACCAACACATTAAGGTACTGACCCAATAACCACCAACACGTTGAGGTACTGATCCAGTAACCACTAACACATTGAGGTACTGACCCAATAACCACCAACACCTTGAGGTACTGACCCAATAACCACCAACACATTGAGGTACTGACCCAATAACCACCAACACATTGAGGTACTGACCCAATAACCACCAACACATTAAGGTACTGACCCAATAACCACCAACACATTGAGGTACTGACCCAATAACCACCAACACATTGATGTACTGACCCAATAACCACCAATACATTGAGGTACAGACCCAATAACCACCAACACATTGAGGTACTGACCCAATAACCACCAACACATTGATGTACTGACCCAATAACCAGCAACACATTGAGGTACTGACCCAATAACCACCAACACATTGAGGTACTGACCCAATAACCACCAACACATTGAGGTACTGACCCAAAAACCACCAACACATTGTGGTACAGACCCAATAACCACCAATACATTGTGGTACAGACCCAATAACCACCAATACATTGTGGTAGTTGACTTAATGACCAGGATAATATGATTTGGGGTATCATGTATCTGACAGGGTTCGTTGAGTCTAACTTATTGAAATCTAACTTATTGAAATCAAATCAAACTTTATTTATATAGCACATTTCTTACAAAAAATGCATTTCAATATGCTTTCGGATTTATTTAGAGAGGGAATCCTCCTTATTAGTTAGAGGCTTTATTTAGAGAGGGAATCATCCTTATTTAGTTAGCGATAGAGACGGAATCATCCTTATTTCGTTAGCGATAGAGAGGGAATCATCCTTATTTAGTTGGAGGCTTTATTTAGAGAGGGAATCATCCTTATTTAGTTAGAGGCTTTATTTAGAGAGGGAATCATCCTTATTTAGTTAGAGGCTTTATTTAGAGGGAATCATCCTTATTTAGTTGGAGGCTTTATTTAGAGGGAATCATCCTTATTTAGTTGGAGGCTTTATTTAGAGAGGGAATCATCCTTATTTAGTTGGAGGCTTTATTTAGAGGGAATCATCCTTATTAGTTAGAGGCTTTATTTAGAGGGGGAATCATCCTTATTTAGTTGGAGGCTTTATTTAGAGAGGGAATCATCCTTATTTAGTTAGAGGCTTTATTTAGAGGGAATCATCCTTATTTAGTTAGCGATAGAGAGGGAATCATCCTTATTTAGTTAGCGATATAGAGGGAATCATCCTTATTTAGTTAGCGATAGAGAGGGAATCATCCTTATTTCGTTAGCGATAGAGAGGGAATCATCCTTATTTAGTTAGCGATATAGAGGGAATCATCCTTATTTAGTTAGCGATATAGAGGGAATCATCCTTATTTAGTTAGCGATAGAGAGGGAATCATCCTTATTTCGTTAGCGATAGAGAGGGAATCATCCTTATTTAGTTAGCGATAGAGAGGGAATCATCCTTATTTAGTTAGCGATAGAGAGGGAATCATCCTTATTTAGTTAGCGATATAGAGGGAATCATCCTTATTTAGTTAGCGATAGAGAGGGAATCATCCGTATTTAGTTAGCGATAGAGAAGGCATCATCCTTATTTAGTTAGCGATAGAGAGGGAATCATCCTTATTTAGTTAGCGATATAGAGGGAATCATCCTTATTTAGTTAGCGATAGAGAGGGAATCATCCGTATTTAGTTAGAGGCTTTATTTAGAGAGGGAATCATCCTTATTTAGTTAGCGATAGAGACGGAATCATCCTTATTTCGTTAGCGATAGAGAGGGAATCATCCTTATTTAGTTGGAGGCTTTATTTAGAGAGGGAATCATCCTTATTTAGTTAGAGGCTTTATTTAGAGAGGGAATCATCCTTATTTAGTTAGAGGCTTTATTTAGAGGGAATCATCCTTATTTAGTTGGAGGCTTTATTTAGAGGGAATCATCCTTATTTAGTTGGAGGCTTTATTTAGAGAGGGAATCATCCTTATTTAGTTGGAGGCTTTATTTAGAGGGAATCATCCTTATTAGTTAGAGGCTTTATTTAGAGGGGGAATCATCCTTATTTAGTTGGAGGCTTTATTTAGAGAGGGAATCATCCTTATTTAGTTAGAGGCTTTATTTAGAGGGAATCATCCTTATTTAGTTAGAGGCTTTATTTAGAGAGGGAATCATCCTTATTTAGTTAGAGGCTTTATTTAGAGGGAATCATCCTTATTTAGTTGGAGGCTTTATTTAGAGGGAATCATCCTTATTTAGTTGGAGGCTTTATTTAGAGAGGGAATCATCCTTATTTAGTTGGAGGCTTTATTTAGAGGGAATCATCCTTATTAGTTAGAGGCTTTATTTAGAGGGGGAATCATCCTTATTTAGTTGGAGGCTTTATTTAGAGAGGGAATCATCCTTATTTAGTTAGAGGCTTTATTTAGAGGGAATCATCCTTATTTAGTTGGAGGCTTTATTTAGAGGGAATCATCCTTATTTAGTTAGCGATAGAGAGGGAATCATCCTTATTTAGTTAGCGATAGAGAGGGAATCATCCTTATTTAGTTAGCGATATAGAGGGAATCATCCTTATTTAGTTAGCGATAGAGAGGGAATCATCCTTATTTAGTTAGCGATATAGAGGGAATCATCCTTATTTAGTTAGCGATATAGAGGGAATCATCCTTATTTAGTTAGCGATAGAGAGGGAATCATCCTTATTTCGTAAGCGATAGAGAGGGAATCATCCTTATTTAGTTAGCAATATAGAGGGAATCATCCTTATTTAGTTAGCGATATAGAGGGAATCATCCTTATTTAGTTAGCGATAGAGAGGGAATCATCCTTATTTCGTTAGCGATAGAGAGGGAATCATCCTTATTTAGTTAGCGATATAGAGGGAATCATCCTTATTTAGTTAGCGATAGAGAGGGAATCATCCTTATTTAGTTAGCGATATAGAGGGAATCATCCTTATTTAGTTAGCGATAGAGAGGGAATCATCCGTATTTAGTTAGCGATAGAGAGGGCATCATCCTTATTTAGTTAGCGATAGAGAGGGAATCATCCTTATTTAGTTAGAGGCTTTATTTAGAGAGGGAATCAATCTTATTTAGTTAGCGATAGAGACGGAATCATCCTTATTTCGTTAGCGATAGAGAGGGAATCATCCTTATTTAGTTGGAGGCTTTATTTAGAGAGGGAATCATCCTTATTTAGTTAGAGGCTTTATTTAGAGAGGGAATCATCCTTATTTAGTTAGAAGCTTTATTTAGAGGGAATCATCCTTATTTAGTTGGAGGCTTTATTTAGAGAGGGAATCATCCTTATTTAGTTAGAGGCTTTATTTAGAGGGAATCATCCTTATTTAGTTAGAGGCTTTATTTAGAGAGGGAATCATCCTTATTTAGTTAGAGGCTTTATTTAGAGGGAATCATCCTTATTTAGTTGGAGGCTTTATTTAGAGGGAATCATCCTTATTTAGTTGGAGGCTTTATTTAGAGAGGGAATCATCCTTATTTAGTTGGAGGCTTTATTTAGAGGGAATCATCCTTATTAGTTAGAGGCTTTATTTAGAGGGGGAATCATCCTTATTTAGTTGGAGGCTTTATTTAGAGAGGGAATCATCCTTATTTAGTTAGAGGCTTTATTTAGAGGGAATCATCCTTATTTAGTTGGAGGCTTTATTTAGAGGGAATCATCCTTATTTAGTTAGCGATAGAGAGGGAATCATCCTTATTTAGTTAGCGATAGAGAGGGAATCATCCTTATTTAGTTAGCGATATAGAGGGAATCATCCTTATTTAGTTAGCGATAGAGAGGGAATCATCCTTATTTAGTTAGCGATATAGAGGGAATCATCCTTATTTAGTTAGCGATATAGAGGGAATCATCCTTATTTAGTTAGCGATAGAGAGGGAATCATCCTTATTTAGTTAGCGATAGAGAGGGAATCATCCTTATTTCGTTAGCGATAGAGAGGGAATCATCCTTATTTAGTTAGCGATATAGAGGGAATCATCCTTATTTAGTTAGCGATATAGAGGGAATCATCCTTATTTAGTTAGCGATAGAGAGGGAATCATCCGTATTTAGTTAGAGGCTTTATTTAGAGAGGGAATCAATCTTATTTAGTTAGCGATAGAGACGGAATCATCCTTATTTCGTTAGCGATAGAGAGGGAATCATCCTTATTTAGTTGGAGGCTTTATTTAGAGAGGGAATCATCCTTATTTAGTTAGAGGCTTTATTTAGAGAGGGAATCATCCTTATTTAGTTAGAAGCTTTATTTAGAGGGAATCATCCTTATTTATTTGGAGGCTTTATTTAGAGGGAATCATCCTTATTTAGATGGAGGCTTTATTTAGAGGGAATCATCCTTATTAGTTAGAGGCTTTATTTAGAGGGGGAATCATCCTTATTTAGTTGGAGGCTTTATTTAGAGAGGGAATCATCCTTATTTAGTTTGAGGCTTTATTTAGAGGGAATCATCCTTATTTAGTTGGAGGCTTTATTTAGAGGGAATCATCCTTATTTAGTTAGCGATAGAGAGGGAATCATCCTTATTTAGTTAGCGATATAAAGGGAATCATCCTTATTTAGTTAGCGATATAGAGGGAATCATCCTTATTTAGTTAGCGATAGAGAGGGAATCATCCTTATTTAGTTAGCGATATAGAGGGAATCATCCTTATTTAGTTAGCGATAGAGAGGGAATCATCCTTATTTAGTTAGCGATATAGAGGGAATCATCCTTATTTAGTTAGCGATAGAGAGGGAATCATCCTTATTTCGTTAGCGATAGAGAGGGAATCATCCTTATTTAGTTAGCGATATAGAGGGAATCATCCTTATTTAGTTAGCGATATAGAGGGAATCATCCTTATTTAGTTAGCGATAGAGAGGGAATCATCCTTATTTCGTTAGCGATAGAGAGGGAATCATCCTTATTTAGTTAGCGATATAGAGGGAATCATCCTTATTTAGTTAGCGATAGAGAGGGAATCATCCTTATTTAGTTAGCGATATAGAGGGAATCATCCTTATTTAGTTAGCGATAGAGAGGGAATCATCCGTATTTAGTTAGCGATAGAGAGGGCATCATCCTTATTTAGTTAGCGATAGAGAGGGAATCATCCTTATTTAGTTAGCGATATAGAGGGAATCATCCTTATTTAGTTAGCGATAGAGAGGGAATCATCCTTATTTAGTTAGCGATAGAGAGGGAATCATCCTTATTTAGTTAGCGATATAGAGGGAATCATCCTTATTTAGTTAGCGATATAGAGGGAATCATCCTTATTTAGTTAGCGATAGAGAGGGAATCATCCTTATTTCGTTAGCGATAGAGAGGGAATCATCCTTATTTAGTTAGCGATATAGAGGGAATCATCCTTATTTAGTTAGCGATAGAGAGGGAATCATCCGTATTTAGTTAGCGATAGAGAGGGCATCATCCTTATTTAGTTAGCGATAGAGAGGGAATCATCCTTATTTAGTTAGCGATAGAGAGGGAATCATCCTTATTTAGTTAGCGATAGAGAGGGAATCATCCTTATTTAGTTAGCGATAGAGAGGGAAACATCCCGCCACACTGTGTTACTGTACTGGACCTCTTCAGAGCGGCTGAAGTGCTCTGTTTCAAGTGTTTCTTACAGTGAGGGAAAAAAGTATTTGATCCCCTGCTGATTTTGTACGTTTGCCCACTGACAAAGAAATGATCAGTCTATAATTTTAATGGTAGGTTTATTTGAACAGTGAGAGACAGAATAACAACAAAAAAATCCAGAAAAACGCATGTCAAAAACGTTATAAATTGATTTGCATTTTAATGAGGGAAATAAGTATTTGACCCCCTCTCAATCAGAAAGATTTCTGGCTCCCAGGTGTCTTTCATACAGGTAAAGAGCTGAGATTAGGAGCACACTCTTAAAGGGAGTGCTCCTAATCTCAGTTTCTTACCTGTATAAAAGACACCTGTCCACAGAAGCAATCAATCAATCAGATTCCAAACTCTCCACCATGGCCAAGACCAAAGAGCTCTCCAAGGATGTCAGGGACAAGATTGTAGATCTACACAAGGCTGGAATGGGCTACAAGACCATCGCCAAGCAGCTTGGTGAGAAGGTGACAACAGTTGGTGCGATTATTCGCAAATGGAAGAAACACAAAAGAACTGTCAAACTCCCTTGGCCTAGGGCTCCATGCAAGATCTCACCTCGTGGAGTTGCAATGATCATGAGAATGGTGAGGAATCAGCCCAGAACTACACAGGAGGATCTTGTCAATGATCTCAAGGCAGCTGGGACCATAGTCACCAAGAAAACAATTGGTAACACACTACGCCGTGAAGGACTGAAATCCTGCAGCGCCCGCAAGGTCCCCCTGCTCAAGAAAGCACATATACATGCCCGTCTGAAGTTTGCCAATGAACATCTGAATGATTCAGAGGACAACTGGGTGAACGTGTTGTGGTCAGATGAGACCAAAATGGAGTTCTTTGGCATCAACTCAACTTGCCGTGTTTGGAGGAGGAGGAATGCTGCCTATGACCCCAAGAAACCATCCCCACCGTCAAACATGGCGGTGGAAACATTATGCTTTGGGGGTGTTTTTCTGCTAAGGGGACAGGACAACTTCACCGCATCAAAGGGACGATGGACGGGGCCATGTACCGTCAAATCTTGGGTGAAAACCTCCTTCCCTCAGCCAGGGTATTGAAAATGGGTCGTGGATGGGTATTCCAGCATGACAATGACCCAAAACACACGGCCAAGGCAACAAAGGAGTGGCTCAAGAAAAAGCACATTAAGGTCCTGGAGTGGCCTAGCCAGTCTCCAGACCTTAATCCCATAGAAAATCTGTGGAGGGAGCTGAAGGTTCGAGTTGCCAAACGTCAGTCTCGAAACCTTAATGACTTGAAGAAGATCTGCAAAGAGGAGTGGGACAAAATCTCTCCTGAGATGTGTGCAAACCTGGTGGCCAACTACAAGAAACATCTGACCTCTGTGATTGCCAACAAGGGTTTTGCCACCAAGTACTAAGTCATGTTTTGCAGAGGGGTCAAATACTTATTTCCCTCATTAAAATGCAAATCAATTTATAAAATTTTTGACATGCGTTTTTCTGGATTTTTTTGTTGATATTCTGTCTCTCACTGTTCAAATAAACCTACCATTAAAATTACAGACTGATAATTTCTTTGTCAGTGGGCAAACGTACAAAATCAGCAGGGGATCAAATACTTTTTTCCCTCACTGTATATACAGTAGACGAGACATGTATTCAGTAATCCATTGGAGAAATATGATACTTCCAGAGTATGTTGATTGCTGGTAGGTATGACTTGAGATACGCAACAATAGTAAGTGATACTTGGCATTTGCAGGGAATATGTTTAGCAGGAGGTTCTAGTGAGGAGACTGGAGATTTCTTTAGTGATCTAGGAGTTATCCAGTATTTCCCTGTCACTGTTGTTCATGGAGCTCTCCTCTTCTTCGCTCTTCTTCGCTCTTCTCTCTTCTTCTCTCTTCTTCGTTCTTCTTCTCTCTTCTTCTCTCTTCTTCTCTCCCCCTCCAGGTGTCCCGTGTGGACGGGACGGTGGACAGCGCTCCCTGCCTGAAGCTAACCCACAAGACGTTTGGCTCCCAGAATGCTAACACTGACATGCTGTTCCTCCGCCTGAGCATGCCCGTGGAGTTTGACGAGGTCTTCAAGATCACAGCCGGGACCACGCCCCTGACCCGCACGTTGACCATCCACGAGGACGAGGTTCTGGAGGTGGAGCCGGACTCGGAGTTTGAGGTTCTGAAGAAGTCGGCCAGTAAGAAGGAGCAGGAAGAGAAGGAAAAGGAACCGTCTGTCGCCAAGGAGACGCCCGAGATAGAGAAGGACGCGATGTCAGAGAAGGGCAAGAAGAGAGGGTTAGTAGTGACTGATGGGGATGTGTAGAGGACAGAGGGTTAGTAGTGACTGATGAGGATGTGTAGAGGAGGACAGAGGGTTAGTAGTGACTGATGAGGATGTGTAGAGGAGAACAGAGGGTTAGTAGTGACTGATGAGGATGTGTAGAGGAGAACAGAGGGTTAGTAGTGACTGATGAGGATGTGTAGAGGAGAACAGAGGGTTAGTAGTGACTGATGAGGATGTGTAGAGGAGAACAGAGGGTTAGTAGTGACTGATGAGGATGTGTAGAGGACAGAGGGTTAGTAGTGACTGATGAGGATGTGTAGAGGAGGACAGAGGGTTAGTAGTGACTGATGAGGATGTGTAGAGGAGGACAGAGGGTTAGTAGTGACTGATGAGGATGTGTAGAGAACAGAGGGTTAGTAGTGACTGATGAGGATGTGTAGAGAGAACAGAGGGTTAGTAGTGACTGATGAGGATGTGTAGAGAAGAACAGAGGGTTAGTAGTGACTGATGAGGATGTGAGGAGAACAGAGGGTTAGTAGTGACTGATGAGGATGTGTAGAGGAGGACAGAGGGTTAGTAGTGACTGATGAGGATGTGTAGAGGAGAACAGAGGGTTAGTAGTGACTGATGAGGATGTGTAGAGAACAGAGGGTTAGTAGTGACTGATGAGGATGTGTAGAGGAGGACAGAGGGTTAGTAGTGACTGATGAGGATGTGTAGAGAACAGAGGGTTAGTAGTGACTGATGAGGATGTGTAGAGGAGGACAGAGGGTTAGTAGTGACTGATGAGGATGTGTAGAGAACAGAGGGTTAGTAGTGACTGATGAGGATGTGTAGAGAACAGAGGGTTAGTAGTGACTGATGAGGATGTGTAGAGAACAGAGGGTTAGTAGTGACTGATGAGGATGTGTAGAGAACAGAGGGTTAGTAGTGACTGATGAGGATGTGTAGAGAACAGAGGGTTAGTAGTGACTGATGAGGATGTGTAGAGAACAGAGGGTTAGTAGTGACTGATGAGGATGTGTAGAGAACAGAGGGTTAGTAGTGACTGATGAGGATGTGTAGAGAACAGAGGGTTAGTAGTGACTGATGAGGATGTGTAGAGGAGGACAGAGGGTTAGTAGTGACTGATGAGGATGTGTAGAGAACAGAGGGTTAGTAGTGACTGATGAGGATGTGTAGAGGAGGACAGAGGGTTAGTAGTGACTGATGAGGATGTGTAGAGAACAGAGGGTTAGTAGTGACTGATGAGGATGTGTAGAGAGACAGAGGGTTAGTAGTGACTGATGAGGATGTGTAGAGAACAGAGGGTTAGTAGTGACTGATGAGGATGTGTAGAGAACAGAGGGTTAGTAGTGACTGATGAGGATGTGTAGAGGAGAACAGAGGGTTAGTAGTGACTGATGAGGATGTGTAGAGGACAGAGGGTTAGTAGTGACTGATGAGGATGTGTAGAGAACAGAGGGTTAGTAGTGACTGATGAGGATGTGTAGAGGACAGAGGGTTAGTAGTGACTGATGAGGATGTGTAGAGAACAGAGGGTTAGTAGTGACTGATGAGGATGTGTAGAGGACAGAGGGTTAGTAGTGACTGATGAGGATGTGTAGAGGAGGACAGAGTGTTAGTAGTGACTGATGAGGATGTGTAGAGAACAGAGGGTTAGTAGTGACTGATGAGGATGTGTAGAGAACAGAGGGTTAGTAGTGACTGATGAGGATGTGTAGAGGACAGAGGGTTAGTAGTGACTGATGAGGATGTGTAGAGAACAGAGGGTTAGTAGTGACTGATGAGGATGTGTAGAGGACAGAGGGTTAGTAGTGACTGATGAGGATGTGTAGAGAACAGAGGGTTAGTAGTGACTGATGAGGATGTGTAGAGGACAGAGGGTTAGTAGTGACTGATGAGGATGTGTAGAGAACAGAGGGTTAGTAGTGACTGATGAGGATGTGTAGAGAACAGAGGGTTAGTAGTGACTGATGAGGATGTGTAGAGAGACAGAGGGTTAGTAGTGACTGATGAGGATGTGTAGAGAACAGAGGGTTAGTAGTGACTGATGAGGATGTGTAGAGAGAACAGAGGGTTAGTAGTGACTGATGAGGATGTGTAGAGGACAGAGGGTTAGTAGTGACTGATGAGGATGTGTAGAGGACAGAGGGTTAGTAGTGACTGATGAGGATGTGTAGAGAACAGAGGGTTAGTAGTGACTGATGAGGATGTGTAGAGAACAGAGGGTTAGTAGTGACTGATGAGGATGTGTAGAGGAGGACAGAGGGTTAGTAGTGACTGATGAGGATGTGTAGAGAACAGAGGGTTAGTAGTGACTGATGAGGATGTGTAGAGAACAGAGGGTTAGTAGTGACTGATGAGGATGTGTAGAGAACAGAGGGTTAGTAGTGACTGATGAGGATGTGTAAAGAACAGAGGGTTAGTAGTGACTGATGAGGATGTGTAAAGAACAGAGGGTTAGTAGTGACTGATGAGGATGTGTAGAGGAGGACAGAGGGTTAGTAGTGACTGATGAGGATGTGTAGAGAATAGAGGGTTAGTAGTGACTGATGAGGATGTGTAGAGGAGAACAGAGGGTTAGTAGTGACTGATGAGGATGTGTAGAGGACAGAGGGTTAGTAGTGACTGATGAGGATGTGTAGAGGAGGACAGAGGGTTAGTAGTGACTGATGAGGATGTGTAGAGAAGAACAGAGGGTTAGTAGTGACTGATGAGGATGTGTAGAGGAGAACAGAGGGTTAGTAGTGACTGATGAGGATGTGTAGAGAACAGAGGGTTAGTAGTGACTGATGAGGATGTGTAGAGGACAGAGGGTTAGAAGTGACTGATGAGGATGTGTAGAGAACAGAGGGTTAGTAGTGACTGATGAGGATGTGTAGAGAACAGAGGGTTAGTAGTGACTGATGAGGATGTGTAGAGAACAGAGGGTTAGTAGTGACTGATGAGGATGTGTAGAGGACAGAGGGTTAGTAGTGACTGATGAGGATGTGTAGAGAACAGAGGGTTAGTAGTGACTGATGAGGATGTGTAGAGAACAGAGGGTTAGTAGTGACTGATGAGGATGTGTAGAGGAGAACAGAGGGTTAGTAGTGACTGATGAGGATGTGTAGAGGAGGACAGAGGGTTAGTAGTGACTGATGAGGATGTGTAGAGAACAGAGGGTTAGTAGTGACTGATGAGGATGTGTAGAGGAGAACGGAGGGTAGAGATGAGGATCATTAAAGGAAAGGGACAGCAGAGATCTGGAGCTAGTGGTATATTGCTAGTGGTATATTTGAGTCAGCTACAGGGAGAAGATCAATAAATCATTTACATTTACATTTAAGTCATTTAGCAGACGCTCTTATCCAGAGCGACTTACAAATTGGTGCATTCACCTTATGATATCCAGTGGAACAACCACTTTACAATAGTGCATCTAACTCTTTTAAGGGGGGGGGGGGTTAGAAGGATTACTTTATCCTATCCTAGGTATTCCTTAAAGAGGTGGGGTTTCAGGTGTCTCCGGAAGGTGGTGATTGACTCCGCTGACCTGGCGTCGTGAGGGAGTTTGTTCCACCATTGGGGTGCCAGAGCAGCGAACAGTTTTGACTGGGCTGAGCGGGAACTGTACTTCCTCAGAGGTAGGGAGGCGAGCAGGCCAGAGGTGGATGAACGCAGTGCCCTTGTTTGGGTGTAGGGCCTGATCAGAGCCTGAAGGTACGGAGGTGCCGTTCCACTCACAGCTCCGTAGGCAAGCACCATGGTCTTGTAGCGGATGCGAGCTTCAACTGGAAGCCAGTGGAGAGAGCGGAGGAGCGGGGTGACGTGAGAGAACTTGGGAAAGTTGAACACCAGACGGGCTGCGGCGTTCTGGATGAGTTGTAGGGGTTTAATGGCACAGGCAGGGAGCCCAGCCAACAGCGAGTTGCAGTAATCCAGACGGGAGATGACAAGTGCCTGGATTAGGACCTGCGCCGCTTCCTGCGTGAGGCAGGGTCGTACTCTGCGAATGTTGTAGAGCATGAACCTACAGGAACGGGTCACCGCCTTGATGTTAGTTGAGAACGACAGGGTGTTGTCCAGGATCACGCCAAGGTTCTTAGCACTCTGGGAGGAGGACACAATGGAGTTGTCAACCGTGATGGCGAGATCATGGAACGGGCAGTCCTTCCCCGGGAGGAAGAGCAGCTCCGTCTTGCCGAGGTTCAGCTTGAGGTGGTGATCCGTCATCCACACTGATATGTCTGCCAGACATGCAGAGATGCGATTCACCACCTGGTTATCAGAGGGGGGAAAGGAGAAGATTAATTGTGTGTCGTCTGCATAGCAATGATAGGAGAGACCATGTGAGGATATGACAGAGCCAAGTGACTTGGTGTATAGCGAGAATAGGAGAGGGCCTAGAACAGAGCCCTGGGGGACACCAGTGGTGAGAGCACGTGGTGCGGAGACAGATTCTCGCCACGCCACCTGGTAGGAGCGACCTGTCAGGTAGGACGCAATCCAAGCGTGGGCCGCGCCGGAGATGCCCAGCTCGGAGAGGGTGGAGAGGAGGATCTGATGGTTCACAGTATCAAAGGCAGCCAATAGGTCTAGAAGGAGGAGAGAGAGTTAGCTTTAGCAGTGCGGAGCGCCTCCGTGACACAGAGAAGAGCAGTCTCAGTTGAATGACTAGTCTTGAAACCTGACTGATTTGGATCAAGAAGGTCATTCTGAGAGAGATAGCAGGAGAGCTGGCCAAGGACGGCACGTTCAAGAGTTTTGGAGAGAAAAGAAAGAAGGGATACTGGTCTGTAGTTGTTGACATCGGAGGGATCGAGTGTAGGTTTTTTCAGAAGGGGTGCAACTCTCGCTCTCTTGAAGACGGAAGGGACGTAGCCAGCGGTCAAGGATGAGTTGATGAGCGAGGTGAGGTAAGGGAGAAGGTCTCCGGAAATGGTCTGGAGAAGAGAGGAGGGGATAGGGTCAAGCGGGCAGGTTGTTGGGCGGCCGGCCGTCACAAGACGCGAGATTTCATCTGGAGAGAGATCAAACATCAAATAGAATGTGTTCTCTTATCTGGTTACACAAAGGCAAATAAATGCGACGTCCCTCCGCTCTGTGTGTCCAGGTTGTTTGCCAGGGCTAAGAAGGCAGCTACAATCAACCCTCCCCCAACCCCTCCCTTGGTGCCACGGTTACAGCAGGACGTGGTCCCAGATGACAGAGATGATGTGGAGATTATCCAGAACACCACCACGGTGAACGAACACACACACACACACACACACACACACACACACACACACACACACACACACACACACACACACACACACACACACACACACACACACACACACACACACACACACACACACACACACACACACACACACCACTACAAACTCAAGTGAATCCTGGGAAGGAACATTTTTTAATTGGAACCCTGGGAAGGTTTACTGGAACCCAAATCCTGACCGTTCCGTATTATTAGATTTCCCAGTATGCACCTGAACTCTGAACGTCGTCCCCCCCCCCCCTGTATCTCTGCAGTACTACTACTCAGTGAGAATCTTTGCTGGCCAGGAGCCCACTGGGGTGTGGATCGGCTGGGTAACCCCCGACTACCACATGTACGACCCCACCTTTGACCTCTCCAAGGTCCGGAACGTCACCTTAACCGTGGGAGACGACAAGGGCAACATCCACGACAGGTAAGTGACATCACACGTCTACCTGGAGGGACATTATACCCATGTTCCTGTGGTAAATTATACCCATGTTCCTGTGGTAAATTATACCCATGTTCCTGTGGTAAATTATACCCATGTTCCTGTGGTAAATTATACCCATGTTCCTGTGGTAAATGATACCCATGTTCCTGTGGTAAATTATACCCATGTTCCTGTGGTAAATTATACCCATGTTCCTGTGGTAAATTATACCCATGTTCCTGTGGTAAATTATACCCATGTTCCTGTGGTAAATTATACCCATGTTCCTGTGGTAAATTATACCCATGTTCCTGTGGTAAATTATACCCATGTTCCTGTGGTAAATTATACCCATGTTCCTGTGGTAAATTATACCCATGTTCCTGTGGTAAATTATACCCATGTTCCTGTGGTAAATTATACCCATGTTCCTGTGGTACATTATACCCATGTTCCTGTGGTAAATTATACCCATGTTCCTGTGGTAAACTATACCCATGTTCCTGTGGTACATTATACCCATGTTCCTGTGGTAAATTATACCCATGTTCCTGTGGTACATTATACCCATGTTCCTGTGGTAAATTATACCCATGTTCCTGTGGTAAATTATACCCATGTTCCTGTGGTACATTATACCCATGTTCCTGTGGTAAATTATACCCATGTTCCTGTGGTAAATTATACCCATGTTCCTGTGGTACATTATACCCATGTTCCTGTGGTACATTATACCCATGTTCCTGTGGTAAATTATACCCATGTTCCTGTGGTAAATTATACCCATGTTCCTGTGGTACATTATACCCATGTTCCTGTGGTAAATTATACCCATGTTCCTGTGGTAAATTATACCCATGTTCCTGTGGTACATTATACCCATGTTCCTGTGGTACATTATACCCATGTTCCTGTGGTAAATTATACCCATGTTCCTGTGGTAAATTATACCCATGTTCCTGTGGTACATTATACCCATGTTCCTGTGGTAAATTATACCCATGTTCCTGTGGTAAATTATACCCATGTTCCTGTGGTACATTATACCCATGTTCCTGTGGTAAATTATACCCATGTTCCTGTGGTAAATTATACCCATGTTCCTGTGGTAAATTATACCCATGTTCCTGTGGTAAATTATACCCATGTTCCTGTGGTAAATTATACCCATGTTCCTGTGGTAAATTATACCCATGTTCCTGTGGTAAATTATACCCATGTTCCTGTGGTAAATTATACCCATGTTCCTGTGTTAAATTATACCCATGTTCCTGTGTTAAATTATACCCATGTTCCTGTGGTAAATTATACCCATGTTCCTGTGGTAAATTATACCCATGTTCCTGTGGTAAATTATACCCATGTTCCTGTGGTAAATTATACCCATGTTCCTGTGGTAAATTATACCCATGTTCCTGTGGTAAATTATACCCATGTTCCTGTGGTAAATTATACCCATGTTCCTGTGGTAAATTATACCCATGTTCCTGTGGTAAATTATACCCATGTTCCTGTGTTAAATTATACCCATGTTCCTGTGTTAAATTATACCCATGTTCCTGTGGTAAATTATACCCATGTTCCTGTGTTAAATTATACCCATGTTCCTGTGTTAAATTATACCCATGTTCCTGTGGTAAATTATACCCATGTTCCTGTGGTAAATTATACCCATGTTCCTGTGGTAAATTATACCCATGTTCCTGTGGTAAATTATACCCATGTTCCTGTGGTAAATTATACCCATGTTCCTGTGGTAAATTATACCCATGTTCCTGTGGTAAATTATACCCATGTTCCTGTGGTAAATTATACCCATGTTCCTGTGGTAAATTATACCCATGTTCCTGTGGTAAATTATACCCATGTTCCTGTGGTAAATTATACCCATGTTCCTGTGGTAAATTATACCCATGTTCCTGTGGTAAATTATACCCATGTTCCTGTGGTAAATTATACCCATGTTCCTGTGGTAAATTATACCCATGTTGAACTGTGTTAAATTTAGGGATTTCTAGAAACACATTGTAGCAATCCCTTTGTCCCTACAATATGACTTTTTTGTAGGGACAAAGTACTGAGCAGCTCACATTTATAGACAGAAGCATGCTATTTATTTATTTTATTTGAACTTTTATTTAACTAGGCAAGTCAGTTATGAACAACTTCTTATTTACAATGACGGCCTAGGAACAGTGGGTTAACTGCCTTGTTCAGGGGGCAGAATGACAGATTTTGACCTTGTCAGCTTGGGGATTCGATCTTGCAACTTTTCGGTTACTAGTCCAAAGCTCTAACCACTAGGCTACCTACCGCCCCAATGGATCATAGTAACTGCTATATGGTCTGGGGCAGAGAGGTTATGGATGCTAATAACAGGTTATAACTGGTCTGTGTCCTCATTATGAAGCATATTAACTGTTATGTGCTTCAACACCTGCATTGCTTGCTGTTTGGGGTTTTAGGCTGGGTTTCTGTACAGCACTTTGAGATATCAGCTGATGTAAGAAGGGCTTTATAAATACATTTGATTTTTATGTTCTGGGGCAGAGAGGTTATGAATGTTAATAACAGGTTATAACTGGTCTGTGTTTACAGTATGAAGCATATTAACTGTTATATGGTCTGGGGCAGAGAGGTTATGGATGCTAATAACAGGTTATAACTGGTCTGTGTCTACAGTATGAAGCATAGTAACTGCTACATGGTCTGGGGAGGAGACATCGGCAACAGCTCCCAGCAGGCCAGGTTCAGCCAGGAGGACACTGTGGTTGGCTGCCTGGTCGACCTGGCAACAGGTCTCATGACATTCACAGCCAATGGGAAGGAGATTAACACCTTCTACCAGGTGAGTGTGTATTTGTGTGGGTGTGTGTCGTATCAGCTGTGTGTGTAGTTGTGTGGGTGTGTGTCATATCAGGTGTGTGTATTTGTGTGGGTGTGTGTCATATCAGGTGTGTGTGTATTTGTGTGGGTGTGTGTCGTATCAGGTGTGTGTGTATTTGTGTGGGTGTGTGTCATATCAGGTGTGTGTGTATTTGTGTGGGTGTGTGTCGTATCAGGTGTGTGTGTATTTGTGTGGGTGTGTGTCATATCAGGTGTGTGTGTATTTGTGTGGGTGTGTGTCGTATCAGGTGTGTGTGTATTTGTGTGGGTGTGTGTCATATCAGGTGTGTGTGTATTTGTGTGGGTGTGTGTCGTATCAGGTGTGTGTGTATTTGTGTGGGTGTGTGTCGTATCAGGTGTGTGTGTATTTGTGTGGGTGTGTGTCGTATCAGGTGTGTGTGTATTTGTGTGGGTGTGTGTCATATCAGGTGTGTGTGTATTTGTGTGGGTGTGTGTCGTATCAGGTGTGTGTGTATTTGTGTGGGTGTGTGTCATATCAGGTGTGTGTGTATTTGTGTGGGTGTGTGTCGTATCAGGTGTGTGTGTATTTGTGTGGGTGTGTGTCGTATCAGGTGTGTGTGTATTTGTGTGGGTGTGTGTCGTATCAGGTGTGTGTGTATTTGTGTGGGTGTGTGTCGTATCAGGTGTGTGTGTGGACATGTTGCTATGTCACTGAGGATGACTGGGGTTGTTGTTGTTGGTGTTGTTGACAGGGGTGTTTTGTTTCTTCCAGGTGGAGCCCAACACAAAGCTGTTTCCTGCTGTGTTCGTCCAGCCCTCCAGTCAGAACATGGTACAGCTGGAGCTGGGGAAACTCAAGGTCAGAATCCTCCTCCTCCTCCTCCTCCTTCCTCATCCTCTTTCTCCACCTCTTCCTCATTTGCATCCTCTTCCTCCTCCTCCTCCACAACCTCCTGCTCCTTCTCCTCAAAATCATCATCCTCCTCCTCCACATCCTCCCCCTCCCTTTCCACTCCCTCATCCTAAAGTACTCTACACTCACAAGTATGACCTTGTCCGATTCTCTGAACTACACCATTCTCCTTTCTCCTCTGCTGTAGTCTCTCCTGAACCCCTCAGTATGAGTTCCTGTTGATAATGACCATTCCTCTGCTGTAGTCTCTCCTGAACCCCTCAGTATGAGTTCCTGTTAATAATGACCATTCCTCTGCTGTAGTCTCTCCTGAACCCCTCAGTATGAGTTCCTGTTAATAATGACCATTCCTCTGCTGTAGTCTCTCCTGAACCCCTCAGTATGAGTTCCTGTTGATAATGACCATTCCTCTGCTGTAGTCTCTCCTGAACCCCTCAGTATGAGTTCCTGTTAATAATGACCATTCCTCTGCTGTAGTCTCTCCTGAACCCCTCAGTATGAGTTCCTGTTGATAATGACCATTCTACTGCTGTTGTCTCTCCTGAACCCCTCAGTATGAGTTCCTGTTGATAATGACCATTCCTCTGCTGTAGTCTCTCCTGAACCCCTCAGTATGAGTTCCTGTTGATAATGACCATTCCTCTGCTGTTGTCTCTCCTGAACCCCTCAGTATGAGTTCCTGTTGATAATGACCATTCCTCTGCTGTAGTCTCTCCTGAACCCCCTCTGTTTTTCCTCGTTTCAATGTTTTTCTTTTGATCTGTCTTGTTGCTCTCCTACCAGAAAACCACTCCCCTTATTGAGATGTCTTTGACCATAACACCGTCATGTCTTCTTCTCCTACTCAGAACATCATGCCCATCTCGGCAGCCATGTTCCGTAGTGAGCGTAAGAACCCAGTGCCCCAGTGCCCACCACGGCTGGACATCCAGATGTTGACCCCCGTCATCTGGTCCCGCATGCCCAACCACTTCCTGGACCCAGAGGTCGGCAGGGTCAGCGAGAGGCTGGGCTGGATGGTGGAGTGTACCGAACCACTCACCATGATGGCCCTGCATATACCTGAGGAGAACAGGTTAGATACAACACACTGTCCACGCTAACCCTAACCCTGAGACAACACACTGTCCACGCTAACCCTAACCCTGAGACAACACGCTGTCCACGCTAACCCTAACCCTGAGACAACACACTGTCCACGCTAACCCTAACCCTGAGACAACACACTGTCCACGCTAACCCTAACCCTGAGACAACACGCTGTCCACGCTAACCCTAACCCTGAGACAACACACTGTCCACGCTAACCCTAACCCTGAGACAACACACTGTCCACGCTAACCCTAACCCTGAGACAACACGCTGTCCACGCTAACCCTAACCCTGAGACAACACGCTGTCCACGCTAACCCTAACCCTGAGACAACACGCTGTCCACGCTAACCCTAACCCTGAGACAACACACTGTCCACGCTAACCCTAACCCTGAGACAACACGCTGTCCACGCTAACCCTAACCCTGAGACAACACGCTGTCCACGCTAACCCTAACCCTGAGACAACACACTGTCCACGCTAACCCTAACCCTGAGACAACACGCTGTCCACGCTAACCCTAATCCTGAGACAACACACTACTCCTAAACCTTGGTCATGATGGCCCTGCATATACCTGAGGAGAACTGGTTAGAGATAGACTGTACACTACAGGGTTGGACTCAATTCAGTTAGCAACATGTTGATATTGTCATAGACACTAATGGGCCAGTTTCAGTGAATTACTTTTCAAATAGTTTTAATCGTTTAAATTTTTTTATCTTCAAATCCTGTAAACATACAATATCACAACAGTTGATTGAGATGTTAAGGTTAGGTATAGCTCAAGTTTTTTCAATACCCATATGACAGTCATAGACACTGAAATACGTGGATTTGGGACTAAATAAACAATTACATTTGCAACGGTCATAAACAATTCTAATAAATGCAAAAGTTGGACAATGGATGAAGATACTCCAAACTTTTAGAATGTTTATTATCCTGATATTGATCAGATATTGATTTAGCACATAAAACATTTTACTGCCACAGAAAAAAAAAATACCGACTGCCTCGATTCGGTCATATGTAACAAAATTAGAAATTGTGTTTTTGACATTGGATAAAAGTAGAGACTCAGAGCTAGAAATGTGTATATCTTACACTGCAGTTGAGGAGCAATGGGTAAGTAATTCTGCTTTGAAAGTTGATAAACTTGTAATCCCACTTTTGAAAGAAATGGTACTTGAATGTTTTGGTACACCTACTGGAGAGCTCATCTTTGTCTACACCCATTAAGCATCGTTCACACCCTCTAAAGCCTTAGACCCACCCATCTCTTTAAGGATTCACATGTGAGGCCATGTGCTAAACAGAGGGAGTAAGATAGTGTGGTAAACAACAACCAAAGATTTCAAGACTAAAAGTGGTGAAAGTAGTAACCTACAATAAGGAAAAACTTCAGGTAAAAATACACTTTATCTAGTTCTTATCTTTATCTAGTCCTGGATCCTAATCTGACTTTGGTACAGGTCCTGTTGTTCTTCACATTACTGTCTCTGGTAAACACACACTATATCAAATAAAATCTAAGTTTATTTGTCACATGCACAGGATACAGAAGGTGTAAACGGTACAGTGAAATGGTTACTTGCACAGTAGAAATATCAAAAACAGAAACTGTCGAGATAAAAATATTTTATAAATATTTTATAATTATTAGATGACGCTTACCAAGACACACTTGTCAAAATTGATGGGTCATGTGAAAGAAATGCTATAACACCCCTCACCTTTTAAATTTTACCTTTATTTAATCAGGCAAATCAGTTAAGAACAAATTCTTATTAACAATGACGGCCTAGGAACAGTGGGTTAACTGACTTGTTCAGGGGCAGAATGACTGATTTTTACCTTGTCATCTCGGGGATTCGATCTTGCAACCTTTTGGTTACTAGTCCAACGCTTTAACCACTAGGCTGCCTGCCTGGGTCACTATTGTCAAGATATGTACACATCTTCATGAAATACAGTAGATGGCCGTAATCACCCTCAGACACACCTTTTGTTTAGACATGTAGCTAGCTAGCTAACTAAACAATAAACTGGCATAATCTCAACTCATACTACTACCAATACAAACATTGTCGTAGCTGTAGTATGAATCTGCAGGTAGTTGAAGTTAACAAACTAGGTTCAATGTTAGCTAGCTAGCTAACATTAGGCTATAACTAGCAATGCAAATGAGTTTCTGATTTAAATAATATTACTACACAGATTATACATTAGCTAGCGAGCCACCAAGCTAACGTCCGCTACCTAGCTAACAGTATACTTTAACTTGCAATGAAAACTATTTTGCTGACTGGATTAGAAACGTATAATATCTGAAGATGTAGCTAGACTCTTACCCGTATACATTGATGAATGCTTCACGGCAGACTGGAACCATTTAACCCATTTAACTTTGTTTGTTTGTTGCTTACACCTTGTTTGGTCAGCATTGTGTCAAGTCACTCCAGTTCACACTGATCGTGGCGTGGGCAGAAAGTAGCCCATCACTTTTTTTCAACTGATCTGTCGATAGCGCCTGCTAAATTCAGGGCATCAATGTTGTTGAGAAAAGTAGTAAAACTTTCGTAGTTCTCGATGGCTAACGTTTTATCTTTCAAAAACCGTGCGGTTAGAAAGGACTATCAACACATACTGAGCAGCTCACGTTTATAGACAGAAGCTATTTATTTATTTTATTTTACCTTTATTTAACTTGGCAAGTAATTTCAGAACAAATTATTATTTACAATGACGGCCTACCCAGGCCAAACCCTGGGCCAATTGTGCGCCGCCCTATGGGACTCCGTCCAGAGTCGTGATGCTAGTCGGGCAGGAGGGTGCGGGCAGCAATAGGTTGAAGAGCATGCGCTTAGTTTTACTTGCATTTAAAAAGCAGTTGGAGGCCACGGAAGGAGTGTTGTATGGCATTGAAACTCGTTCGGAGTTGTTAGCACAGTGTCCAAAGAAGGGCCAGATGTATACCAGATTGTATACCATGTCTGAGTCTAACCCGGGCCACCAAAAGGGGCTCCTTGCAAGACCTGACATTTTGACCACGCCCCAGTGGTTTTCCTGTAGCTCCTTCAGTAGGTCCCTCTGTAAGAGTAGCCAGCACCACCGCTCTCATACCCCATAACCCACAATCACTTTCTACAGAGTGAGCTCATCCCTTCTCAGCCAATAAGGCTTTAGTTCAGGATCAGTAACATGGTTAGGTCACCCTGTCAGTGTGAAATACTTCACTTTTGCCAAACCCTTTTGTCCTTGGTAGTTTCCCTGGCGATGTCCTTAGCTAAAATGGGAAGTACATCTAAAGATGACACTCGATAGTTTGGAATGCGTGAAGCAAATGCAATAGGCCTCTCACTACCGTCAGGCATCGTGTGTGAGATGACATCACCCACCCCGTTATGGTGAGGCATCACAAGCCAATATTACTGGCGTGTGTGGGGTCATAGTGGACTAACACTGAGGAGGGAGACAGCTGCGTCTTCGTTGTTTCAGATGCCCCCGGCTGACATCGTTCTGACCACACCCGAGGTCTCTCTTTCTGTTAGGAGCTCTGTCATAGGTTTGATGAGAATAGAGAGATTCTCCATGAACTTGCCATAGTAGGTAAGGAAATCATGAAATCAAATCTAATGTATTTATATAGCCCTTCGTACATCAGCTGATATCTCAAAGTGCTGTACAGAAACCCAGCCTAAAACCCCCAAACAGAAAGCAATGCAGGTGTAGATGACAGATACGCTCTGAGTTCTGTCACGTTAGTTGGCACTGGAGCATTTGCTATGGCTTCAGTCTTGTCCTGCACTGGATGTGGCCCATGTTCGTACATCCTGGATGTAGTCCCTGTTCGTCTATCCTGGATATAGCCCCTGTTCGTCTATCCTGGATATAGCCCCTGTTCGTCTATCCTGGATATAGCCCCTGTTCGTCTATCCTGGATATAGCCCCTGTCCGTCTATCCTGGATATAGCCCCTGTTCGTCTATCCTGGAGGTAGCCCCTGTTTGTCTATCCTGGATGTAGTCCCTGTCTGTCTATCCTGGATGTAGTCCCTGTTCGTCTATCCTGGATGTAGCCCCTGTCCGTCTATCCTGGATGTAGCCCCTGTTTGTCCATCCTGGATGTAGTCCCTGTTCGTCTATCCTGGATGTAGCCCCTGTCCGTCTATCCTGGATGTAGCCCCTGTCCGTCTATCCTGGATGTAGCCCCTGTCCGTCTATCCTGGATGTAGTCCCTGTCTGTCTATCCTGGATGTAGTCCCTGTTCGTCTATCCTGGATGTAGCCCCTGTCTGTCTATCCTGGATATAGCCCATGTTCGTACATCCTGGATGTAGTCCCTGTTCGTCTATCCTGGATATAGCCCCTGTTCGTCTATCCTGGATATAGCCCCTGTCCGTCTATCCTGGATATAGCCCCTGTTCGTCTATCCTGGAGGTAGCCCCTGTTTGTCTATCCTGGATGTAGTCCCTGTCTGTCTATCCTGGATGTAGCCCCTGTTCGTCTATCCTGGATATAGCCCCTGTTCGTCTATCCTGGATCTAGCCCCTGTTCGTCTATCCTGGATGTAGTCCCTGTTCCTCTATCCTGGATGTAGCCCCTGTTCGTCTATCCTGGATGTAGCCCCTGTCCGTCTATCCTGGATATAGCCCCTGTTTGTCCATCCTGGATGTAGTCCCTGTTCGTCTATCCTGGATGTAGCCCCTGTCCGTCTATCCTGGATGTAGCCCCTGTCCGTCTATCCTGGATGTAGCCCATGTCCGTCTATCCTGGATGTAGTCCCTGTCTGTCTATCCTGGATGTAGTCCCTGTTCGTCTATCCTGGATGTAGCCCCTGTCCGTCTATCCTGGATATAGCCCCTGTTTGTCCATCCTGGATGTAGTCCCTGTTCGTCTATCCTGGATGTAGCCCCTGTCCGTCTATCCTGGATATAGCCCCTGTCCGTCTATCCTGGATATAGCCCCTGTTCGTCTATCCTGGATGTAGCCCCTGTTCGTCCATCCTGGATGTAGTCCCTGTTCGTCTATCCTGGATGTAGCCCCTGTCCGTCTATCCTGGATATAGCCCCTGTTTGTCCATCCTGGATGTAGTCCCTGTTCGTCTATCCTGGATGTATCCCCTGTCCGTCTATCCTGGATGTAGCCCCTGTCCGTCTATCCTGGATGTAGCCCCTGTCCGTCTATCCTGGATGTAGTCCCTGTCTGTCTATCCTGGATGTAGTCCCTGTTCGTCTATCCTGGATGTAGCCCCTGTCCGTCTATCCTGGATATAGCCCCTGTTTGTCCATCCTGGATGTAGTCCCTGTTCGTCTATCCTGGATGTAGCCCCTGTCCGTCTATCCTGGATGTAGCCCCTGTCCGTCTATCCTGGATATAGCCCCTGTCCGTCTATCCTGGATATAGCCCCTGTTCGTCTATCCTGGATGTAGCCCCTGTTCGTCCATCCTGGATGTAGTCCCTGTTCGTCTATCCTGGATGTAGCCCCTGTCCGTCTATCCTGGATATAGCCCCTGTTTGTCTATCCTGGATATAGCCCCTGTTTGTCTATCCTGGATATAGCCCCTGTTCGTCTATCATGGATGTAGCCCCTGTCCGTCCATCCTGGATGTAGTCCCTGTTCGTCTATCCTGGATATAGCCCCTGTTTGTCTATCCTGGATATAGCCCCTGTTTGTCTATCCTGGATATAGCCCCTGTTCGTCTATCCTGGATATAGCCCCTGTCCGTCTATCCTGGATATAGCCCCTGTTCGTCTATCCTGGATGTAGTCCCTGTTCGTCTATCCTGGATATAGCCCCTGTTTGTCTATCCTGGATATAGCCCCTGTTTGTCTATCCTGGATATAGCCCCTGTTCGTCTATCCTGGATATAGCCCCTGTTCGTCTATCCTGGATATAGCCCCTGTCAGTCTATCCTGGATATAGCCCCTGTCCGTCTATCCTGGATATAGCCCCTATTCGTCTATCCTGGATGTAGCCCCTGTTCATCTATCCTATGACCTAAGTTAGTGACACTAGACTGAAAAGATGCACACTTGTCCCTGTTAACTCTTAAACCCACATTCTTGCATCCTCTTTAACACTGCTTCTACGTTCTGTAAGTGGTCCTCGGCCGATTTCCCTGTGATAAGAATGCCACCTAGAAAGCAACACAGCCCCAGGTAAACCCTGTAAGACCTGGTCCATAATACGTTGGAATACAGCTGGCAGTCTATTCATCTGGTATAAACCCTTCAATGTGTTTATAGTCAGGAAATGCTTTGCCTCTTGATCTACCTCCAGTTGCTGGTCGGCCTGTTGTAAGGTCTAACTTTGTGAACTGTTTTACCCCAGGCTGAAGTAGCAAACAAGTCCTGGGTGTTTGGTAAGGCGTACTTGTTCACATCTGACTCCCCTGTTTGTCTTTGGAACCCAAACTATTGGTGCTGCCCGTTCACAGTATTCTATGGGTGTGATCACTCCTTGTTTTTTCTAGCTCTGTAAGCTGCCTCTCTGAGTGCATAAGGCACAGGTCCAGCCTTACAGGTCTAACCTTACAGGTCTAACCTTACAGGTCTAGCCTCACAGGTCTAGCCTTACAGGTCTAGCCTCACAGGTCTAGCCTTACAGGTCTAGCCTCACAGGTCCAGCCTCACAGGTCCAGCCTTACAGGTCCAGCCTCACAGGTCTAGCCTTACAGGTCTAGCCTCACAGGTCTAGCCTCACAGGTCTTGTCTCACAGGTCTAGCCTCACAGGTCTAGCCTTACAGGTCTAGCCTCACAGGTCTAGCCTTACAGGTCTAGCCTTACAGGTCTAGCCTCACAGGTCTAGCCTTACAGGTCTAGCCTCACAGGTCTAGCCTTACAGGTCTAGCCTCACAGGTCTAGCCTTACAGGTCCAGCCTTACAGGTCCAGCCTCACAGGTCTAGCCTTACAGGTCTAGCCTCACAGGTCTTGTCTCACAGGTCCAGCCTTACAGGTCTAGCCTTACAGGTCTAGCCTTACAGGTCTAGCCTTACAGGTCTAGCCTCACAGGTCTAGCCTCACAGGTCTAGACTTACAGGTCCAGCCTTACAGGTCTAGCCTCACAGGTCCAGCCTCACAGGTCTAGCCTTACAGGTCTAGCCTCACAGGTCTAGCCTCACTGGTCTAGCCTCACAGGTCTAGCCTCACAGGTCTAGCCTCACAGGTCCAGCCTTACAGGTCTAGCCTCACAGGTCCAGCCTTACAGGTCCAGCCTTACAGGTCTAGCCTCACAGGTCCAGCCTTACAGGTCTAGCCTTACAATAATTAGTCTTTAACTCCCTTTACCACACCAATGTTCACCACTAAACACCTCAGCATATTTATCTCACAGCTGGGCAACTGGGTCTGACACATGGTTCACTCTTCACCAATCTAATTTGAGGTGCTGAATCCAATTCCTCCCCCCGTTAGCCTAGGACTCTCCGCTTTTGACACTAATAGAGGTTTCATTTCACTTTAACCTCCAGCTGTCCCAATAAGTGAATCGGCTGAGCTGAGTAACTTCTCAAAACAGCATTACATGGTTGCAGTTGATGCTTCTTTAAATCTGCTGTTGTCTCTGAGATAATAGACATGGCAGCCCCATTATCTACCTCCATCTTTGTCTTTTCCCCCGTTACATCTCACCATGACCATATAAGGTTTCACATACTCACGATCACTACACACAGTAAAAAGTCCCAAGTCCTTTTCTGACTGGTGATTTCTGACTGTGCTGGAGCCTGCAGACGATAGCAGTTCTGCCTCCTCAACTTGATCTGTTAACCCCTTTACTAGATTAGAGTGCACTTTTTGAGAGCGTTGCTTAGAAAATGTGCTGTTCCCCGCAAATACTTTCCCCCTGCAAGCTCTTTCAAGATGTCCAGTTTTCAGGCACGCTCTGCATTGTAACTCCTTGTAACGGCAGGTCTGCTGTGAATGTCCTGTCCCCAAACAGCGGACACAGGGCTTTGAGGTCTACCCCCTCTGGTCTGACATCCACTGTTTCTCCCTGTCGGATCCAGGTCGATGCCCCTCCCGTTTTGTGGTCAACTGATCGGTTCTCAACTGATGTCGGTGTCTGCTGGAATTTCTGCAGAATCCGGGCTGCGCAACTCCAAGTTGTTGACAATGTCCAATACTTTTGCCCGTGTTCAATTCTCCCAGTATGCCACGCTTAACATCTTGCCACGCAGCTCCTTACTGGCAACTCGATAAACTTGCTGGTTCCTCATCTGCTCCTCTAGTGCAGCCCCAAACTCACATGTAGCCGCCAGTCCCTTTAGCGATGCTATATACTCAGCTAACGTCTCTCTAGAACAACTGTTTCCTATTCCAAAAAACATACCTCTCGCTCAACACGTTCCGTTTTGGAGACCCATGAGGCAGCGCACAATTTTCGTACGGGTTAGGGGAGGGTTTGGCCAGTCAGGATTTCCTTGTCCCATCGCGCTCTAGCGACTCCTTGTGGTGGGCCGGGCAACTGCAAGCTGATTTCGGTCGCTATCTTGGTGCGGCTGGCTTTCCTGGTTAGGCGAGCAGCGGCCTGGCAAGGTCGTGTTTCGGAGGACGCATGGCTCTCAACCTTCGCCTCTCCCGAGTTCATAGAGGAGTTACAACAATCGGACAAGACTATAACTACCAATTGGATATCTTGCAATTGGGGAGAAAAAGGGGTAAAAGTACAACAAAAAATATCAATGGTTTTAGAGATGTGACCATCCAGATCTGTTTACACTAGATTGATATGCAGGAACAATGTGTCCCTGACTAACCCCCCCCCCGGAGGTGGTCGTGAAGATCACATCACAATGCGTCTTTTAATCGTCTACACCTGTCAACAAAATGTGGTCAACAATCAGAATGTAGAGAAGATCAAGAAAAAGGATGTATGTTAGAACCAGGTATAAACAGGGCCATGGAGGACTGCTTGGGCTCATTGCTTCGAGTTGGGAAGAAAAAAACAAAGGTTTCCCATTGGAATGGCATGCTTTGAGCACTACAGGAAAGTACAATTTGCATGTGAAAAGTGTATGTCATACACAGCATGTTTGCTATAGGCCTTTTGTTTCTGTTATCTATACAACGTACTACTTTACTCTCCAGCCACGTGTAAAGGTTCTAATGCCTCTCTGTAGGTGTATAGACATCCTGGAGTTGTCTGAGCGTCTGGATCTACTGAAGTTTCACTTCCACACTCTGATGCTGTACTGTGCTGTCTGCGCTCTGGGCAACAACCGTGTAGCACACGCCCTCTGCTCACACGTTGACGAATCACAGCTCTTCTACGCCATGGAGAACACCTACCTGCCCGGCCCCCTTCGCAGCGGGTACAGATTTGATTGGTTGATTGGTTGATTGTTTTATCTCAGTGTCTTACACATTAGGTGCCCAGCCCAAGTGAGCTTACTTACAAGACACTATTCAAATTAATTTACGATGTAATAATTCTTATTGTCAATCTCTCTGTCTCCAGGTAATATGACCTTTTACCTTTAACCTCTCCCTGTCCAGGTTCTACGACCTGCTGATCTCCATCCACCTGGAGTCTGCCAAGCGGGCACGGCTGGGCACCAACCGGGAGTTCATTGTGCCCATGTCCGCCGAGACGCTGAGCATCACCCTGTACCCTGATGCTGAGAAGGCCTCTGACCTACCGGGTGTGGGGTTAACTACCTGTCTTAGACCCAAGCTGCACTTCTCAGCCATCAACTTTGTTGGGACGGATCCCGACCTGTACACTCTCAGCCCTGTCTTCCCTCTTCAGGTAATTCACTTACATTCAAATCAAATCACTGTATTGTTCCTATTCCGCACAGTGAGTCAGCTTCTTGTGTCGCTTTGTTACATGCAACAAGACACATGATGTACAAATGAAGGTAAATGAAGGTAAGGGCTCTTTTGCCTGAATCTGGTGTATGTACAGACATTTGTTTAAACCACTGTAGGTCTAAGCCATTGGTAATCACTGGTAATCATTGGTAATCACTAATATTTCTGAGGGAGACACTTTTGTTAATCAAAATCACTGTGCGAGTCTCCATACCCATCGGAGAGAGGGGGCTTGGGGGTCAAATGGATTCATACATGATATTTAAGATGCTATTAGCTTGGACGATCACGCTACACCACATTACCAAAAATATGTGGACATCTGCTCGTCGAAAATCATGGGCATTAATATGGAGTTGGTCCCCCCTTTGCTGCTATAACAGCCTCCACTCTTCTGGGAAGGCTTTCCACTAGATGCTGGAACATTGCTGCAGGGACTTGCTTCCATTCAGCCATGAGCATTAGTGAAGTCGGGCACTGATGTTGGGTGATTAGGCCTGGCTCGCAGTCGGCGTTCCAATTCATCCCAAAGGTGTTCATTGGGGTTGAGTTCAAGGCTCTGTGCAGGCCAGTCAATTTCTTCTACACCGATCTTGAGAAACCATTTATTTGTGCACGGGGGCATTGTCATGCTGAAACAGGAAAGGGCCTTCCCCAAACTGTTGCCACAAAGTTGGAAGCATAGAATCGTCTAGAATGTCATTATATGCTGTAGCATTAAGATTTCCCTTCACTGGAACTAAGGGGCCCGAACCATGAAAAACAGCCCCGGACCATTGCTCCTCCACCAAACTTTACAGTTGGCACTATGCATTCGGGCAGGTAGCGTTTTCCTGGCATACGTCAAACCCAGATTTGTCCGTCGGACTGCCAGATAGTGAAGTGTGAATCATCACTCTAGAGAACGCGTTTCCACTGCTCCAGAGTCCAATGGTGGCGAGCTCTACACCATTCCAGCCAATGCTTGACATTGCGCATGGTGATCTTAGGTTTGTGTGCGGCTGCTTGGCCATGGAAACCCATTTCATGAAGCTCCCGATGAATAGTTATTGTGCTGACTTTGCTTTCAGAGGCAGTTTGGAAACTTGGTAGTGACTATTTTTACGCACTACGCGCTTCAGCAGTCCCGTTCTGTGAGCTTGTGCAGTCTACCACTTTGTGGATCAACCAGTGTTGCTCCTAGACGTTTCCACTTCACAATATCAGCATTTACAGTTGACCCGGGGCAGCTCTAGCAGGGCAGAAATTTGACAAACATTGAAATTCACTGCGCTCTTCCGCTATTCTATTGCCATTGTTTGTCTATGGAGATTGCATGGCTGTGTGATCGATTTTATACAATTGTCAGCAACGGGTGTGGTTGAAATAACCGAATCCCCTCATTTGAAGGGGTGTCCACATACTTTTGGCCATATAGTGTACCATACATGGATGACTTGGTATTATGTATTGGGTTCTTTGACTCTATTTCACAATAATGTAATTCATCTTTTGAATCTGAACCTATTGACATTATCTCAATAAAAGTAATAGCACAAGATATGTCAAATCAGGTAATGAAACATTTCCTTCTGGAGGAAGCGTTGGAGTGATTGAAATCCATTGGATTGAAAAGTTCAGGGATGATCATCAAACATTCTTTGTGTATGGTTGTTTTGTGGAGAATCAATTCATTGCCTTCAGTTATTCTGTGCAGATTCATCACTCTTCCTTCCAACGAGTCAGCTTGTGTCATAAACAGAAGAAACATACGTGTTTCTGGGAGTCCTAGCTTTCAGGATTGGGGTCATAGTCGGTAATTGCTACAACCGTTCAAAATCTAGAGAAGGAAAAATATTTAAAGATGCTCCAGAAGCTGTTTGTCCTGGCTTTTACCGTGCTGTTTGTTCCGGCTTTTACCACTCTGTTTGTCCCAGCTT
Organism: Salvelinus alpinus; assembly: GCF_045679555.1. Classification (NCBI taxonomy): domain Eukaryota; kingdom Metazoa; phylum Chordata; class Actinopteri; order Salmoniformes; family Salmonidae; genus Salvelinus; species Salvelinus alpinus. The sequence continues at coordinate 49,828,935 of NC_092107.1, read as the reverse complement.
TTACCACTCTGTTTGTCCCAGCTTTTACCGCTCTGTTTGTCCCGGCTTTTACCGCTCTGTTTGTCCCGGCTTTTACCACTCTGTTTGTCCCGGCTTTTACCGCTCTGTTTGTCCCAGCTTTTACCGCTCTGTTTGTCCCGGCTTTTACCGTGCTGTTTGTTCCGGCTTTTACCTCTCTGTTTGTCCCGGCTTTTACCGCTCTGTTTGTCCCGGCTTTTACCGCTCTGTTTGTCCCGGCTTTTACCACTCTGTTTGTCCCGGCTTTTACCGCTCTGTTTGTCCCAGCTTTTACCGCTCTGTTTGTCCCAGCTTTTACCGCTCTGTTTGTCCCAGCTTTTACCGCTCTGTTTGTCCCGGCTTTTACCGCTCTGTTTGTCCCGGCTTTTACCGCTCTGTTTGTACCAGCTTTTACCGGTCTGTCTGTCCCGGCTTTTACCGCTCTGTTTGTCCCAGCTTTTACCGCTCTGTTTGTCCCGGCTTTTACCGCTCTGTTTGTCCCGGCTTTTACCGCTCTGTTTGTCCCAGCTTTTACCGCTCTGTTTGTCCCGGCTTTTACCGCTCTGTTTGTCCCGGCTTTTACCGCTCTGTTTGTCCCAACTTTTACCTCGCTGTTTGTACCAGCTTTTACCGGTCTGTCTGTCCCGGCTTTTACCGGTCTGTTTGCACCGCTTTTACCGGTCTGTTTGTCCCAGCTTTTACCGCTCTTTTACCGCACATACAAACACCATGATCACTTTGCTCGTTGTATAATTCCTCCTCGCAACTATCTACGCATTCTCCTTCTCTCACCTTTTCCCTTGGCTTGTGGTCTTCAGTGCACAAAACATCAGCTCGCTGTGACCAGGCAAAAAAAACTTTCCAAGCCAAACCTTCATATCATAACTGCTAACCGCTACACACAGCCTACATCATTGTCACCATATTAACGTCATAGTCAACATAGCTACTAGAACTAACGTGTTAGTAAACCGCTACAATCATGCAGTACAGTGTACAGTCAGTAAGCAGTTTAGCAGTTACACCGGCAGGCCCCGGGGGCAATAAATTAATAAAACCAAAAGCTTACCTTGACTTGGAAGAGTTCCAGTGTTGGATAGCTATAGCCAGCTAGCTAACATATCATCCCTGTTTGTTTGAGCCAGGTTTTTGGGTAGGCTAAACTAGCTAGCTGCATTCAACTAGCTAATTGAAAGTTTTACAAAATACAACCAAATATAGCTAGCTTTCTCTCTATCTCTCTCTTACGTCTCCTTAATTTAGGACGAAATTAATTTGTTCAAAAATGTTCAACTATTGTCTTTCTTTCTCTTTGAGTCAATTACTCATCACTATTTATGCACTGCAGTGCTAGCTAGCTGTAGCATATGCTTTCAGTACTAGATTCAAGAGCTCTGATAGGTTGGAGGACATCCTCCAGAAGTTGTCATAATTACCATAATAATTAGACCCGTATTTGGTCACTTTAATCGTTGCATTTTTTACCCCCTATTCATGTTGTAATTTTTACCGCCCTGTACGGGGCTACTTTCAGATGACTTGTGTGCATCGTAGAGCAAAACCAGTTGGTGTTAAATGTGCTTCAGCTTTCGATGATGTGTTCGTATAAGTTTGTAGCTTATTAAACCGTCTGGACAGTCAGTTTTGTGAGAAGAATTGGGATGTCTGCGTCAGCGACTTCAGACAACTGTCGTAGTACTAAACAACCAACACCCTCTTGTCCGTGAGTCTCAGCTTTCGATGGTGGAGTTTCGTTAGTTTGGGTTTTACAGACGAATTCGTGACGATTTTCTTGTCCGGATCCGAGTCGTGTCTGGAAAAAACACTGTCTAGACGCATTGCTGCTATCGGTGAACTCAGTACAGTCTCACGGAGCATATGCCTCGAAACAGGAAGTCTCTAGCGTAAACACACGGGGGAGCTACTTAATAAAACACGCGTCAAACAACTTAAGGGGGTTTATTTGCCCCCGTCCAATACACCTAACAATTCAGAGTCAAGTGGAATAAATAGGGTTAGGTGGGTTGATAAAGCAGCTAGTTATTAACTCATTTTAAGTAATGTTCTTTGTAACCCATGCCTCTTTTCGCCTGCCCTTTCCTCAGGAACTGAAGACCAAAGCCATCAGCATGTTGACAGAGGCGGTCCTAGATGGTAGCCAGGCTATGAGAGACCCAGTAGGAGGCAGCGTAGAGTTCCACTTTGTCCCCATCCTGAAGCTCATCAGCACTCTCCTCATCATGGGCATCTTCAACGATGAAGACGTTAAACACATCCTCAAGATGATTGACCCAAATGTGTTCGCTGGGAAGAAAGAGGAGGTGGAGGAGGGAGACAAGGCAGAGGATGCTACCGCCAAGGAAGAGGGTGAAGAAGTGAAGGAGAAAGAAGAGGAGGAGGAGGAGGAAGAGGAGGCAGATGATGAAGGAGTAGGGGAGGAGGAAGAAGAGGATGAGGAACTGAAACACCTAAAGAAAGAAGAGGGGGAGGAGGAGGAGGAGGAGGGGGAGAAGGAACACGAGGAGGAAGAGAAGGAGAAAGAGGAAGCAGGGGAGAAAAAAGAGATGACAGAAGAGGAGGAGGCAGCGGCGATAGAGTTGGAGCTAGAGAAGGAAGAGGCGGCTTTGGAGGAGGGACTACTGCAGATGAAACTGCCAGAGTCTGTCAAACTGCAGGTGAGTCTCTTCTGACAGCCATGTGAGTACTAAGGCTGGTCTTAGCGATTTGGAGGCCTCAGTCAAAGGCCCCTGCTATGTCTATTTAACACAATCATGGCTACTGAACGAAGAGTTGTTCGGAGCCTGGTTTTTGTAAAAGTCTAACTGAAAAGACTTGAAATGCTCTTCACTAGTGAAGGTCTTTGCATCACCACATAGGACAGGGATGGGCAGTAATGTTGTCTCAAGGGACACATCAGGATTTTAAAATTCAACAGAGAGGGCCTCACAGATTTTTGTTTGTCAAAAGCAATTAGCAGCCCAGAAAAAAGGGCAATAGTTTCTTCATGTTTTTATCTGTTTTTTTACACTTTCAAGTTATGGATTTACGATGTGTAAATTCTGGACTAATACCTATATCTGATATTTTCTTTGCAATATCGACCAATACCGCTACATTTTTTTTTCTTCATTTCATACAAATTGTAACCACGTTTCTATGTTCATAAGGCTAATAAGACATTATTTTAAATGACTTTGATATGGGAAAGGTGTATTTAAAAAGAAAAAATCCATTAGAAATGGATTGGAATGTTCAGGAAAACATCAGAGAAGATCATCAGGTAATAATTGTGTGTGTAGAAAAAAATACATTTTTTTTCAATTGCGGTTTTGTCCCAGGCTCTTTAAACATGTCCTGCGCGGCGTAAGCGCTGTAGAGGGAGGTAGAAGACACGTACTGGTACGTGTTCCTGAGAGTCCGAGCTTTCAGCCATGGGTCGGAAAAGCTCATAATCCCAAACGTTCAAAAGCTAGAGCTAAATTTATAGAAAGGCAAGATAAGAGCAAACATCAGCGATTACTCACGCGCCGGAGGAGGGCCTCAAGCGGGGGTTGAAGAAGGCAAGCTAACAAAAATAATGTTTTATTAAACTAAATTATGCCAAGTTCACAAGAACCCCCTGGTGATGTGAGGCAATTGTCTTAGTTGCCTAAATTCGCCACCGCAAATACTTTGCCTAATTTATCAACATAACTAAAAAAAGGGCATGCATACAAACAAAACCTACAAAAGATGTATGAAATGTTTCTCACATGCTGGAAATCACAGAGAAGACAATTGTTTATATGAACGAAGTACGCACAACTTCATGCTGCTCTGGACTCAAACTCATAAAGGCTAGTTGTGAGTGTTGTTTTGTGAACTGATCTCTCTCTCTCTGTCTCTTCTTTTATCTCTCCCCCCCCCGTCTTTCCGTACCTCCCTCTCAGATGTGTACGCTGCTGCAGTACTTCTGTGACTGTGAACTGAGGCACAGGGTGGAGGCTATCGTGGCGTACTCAGATCAGTTTGTCAACGCCATTCAGACCAATCAGAGGGTTCGCTATAACCTGCTGATGCAGGCCTTCACCATGAGCGCTGCCGAGACCGCACGCAAGACACGAGAGTTCCGCTCCCCACCTCAGGATCAGGTACAACTAGCCTTGTCCAAGCCAGAACGGTCCATAGGGCAGGACCAGGTACAACTAGCCTTGTCCAAGCCAGAGCGGTCCATAGGGCAGGACCAGGTACAACTAGCCTTGTCCAAGCCAGAACGGTCCATAGGGCAGGACCAGGTACAACTAGCCTTGTCCAAGCCAGAACGGTCCATAGGGCAGGACCAGGTACAACTAGCCTTGTCCAAGCCAGAGCGGTCCATAGGGCAGGACCAGGTACAACTAGCCTTGTCCAAGCCAGAACGGTCCATAGGGCAGGACCAGATACAACTAGCCTTGTCCAAGCCAGAACGGTCCATAGGGCAGGACCAGGTACAACTAGCCTTGTCCAAGCCAGAGCGGTCCATAGGGCAGGACCAGGTACAACTAGCCTTGTCCAAGCCAGAACGGTCCATAGGGCAGGACCAGGTACAACTAGCCTTGTCCAAGCCAGAACGGTCCATAGGGCAGGACCAGGTACAACTAGCCTTGTCCAAGCCAGAATGGTCCATAGGGCAGGACCAGGTACAACTAGCCTTGTCCAAGCCAGAATGTAGCGTGAGGCAGCTTGATGTACCAGTACCCCCTCTGGACAGGACACCAGTCTATTTCCTGTTTCTGTAGCGTGAGGCAGCTTCATGTACCAGTACACCCTCTGAACAGGACACCAGTCTATTTCCTGTTTCTGTAGCGTGAGGCAGCTTGATGTACCAGTACACCCTCTGAATAGGACACTAGTCTATTTCCTGTTTCTGTAGCGTGAGGCAGCTTGATGTACCAGTACACCCTCTGAACAGGACACCAGTCTATTTCCTGTTTCTGTAGCGTGAGGCAGCTTGATGTACCAGTACACCCTCTGGACAAGACACCAGTCTATTTCCTGTTTCTGATGATAGGTCACTGTGTGTGTTCCTTCCTGTCAGGTGATCCTGCTGACCAACTTTAAGCATGGTCCGGAGGAGGAGGAGTGTCCAGTACCGGAGGAGACCAGAGACACACTGACCGACTTCCACACTGACATCCTTATACATTGTGGTCAGTAACCCTAACCCCTGACCCCTAACCCTGACCCTACAGCACATCATAACAACCTTCTGACCCCTGACCCTTAACCCTGACCCTACAGCACATCATAATAACCTTCTGACCCCTGACCCCTAACCCTGACCCTACAGCACATCATAACAACCTTCTGACCCCTGACCCCTAACTCTGACCCTACAGCACATCATAATAACCTTCTGACCCCTGACCCTGACCCACAGCACATCATAACAACCTTCCGACCCCTGACCCCTAACCCTACAGCACATCATAATAACCTTCTGACCCCTGACCCCTAACCCTGACCCCACAGCACATCATAACAACCATCTGACCCCTGACCCCTAACCCTGACCCCACAGCACATCATAACAACCTTCTGACCCCTGACCTCTAACCCTGACCCCACAGCACATCATAACAACCTTCTGACCCCTAACCCTGACCCTGACCCACAGCACATCATAACAACCTTCTGACCCCTAACCCTGACCCACAGCACATCACAATAACCTTCTGACCCCTGACCCCTAACCCTGACCCACAGCACATCATAATAACCTTCTGACCCCTGACCCCTAACCCTGACCCACAGCACATCATAATAACCTTCTGACCCCTGACCCCTAACCCTGACCCCACAGCACATCATAACAACCTTCTGACCCCTGACCCCTAACCCTGACCCACAGCACATCATAACAACCTTCTGACTCCTGACCCCTAACCCTGACCCACAGCACATCATAACAACCTTCTGACCCCTGACCCCTAACCCTGACCCACAGCACATCATAACAACCTTCCCGACCCCTTTACCCCTAACCCTGACCCCACAGCACATCATAACAACCTTCTGACCCCTGACCCCTAACCCTGACCCACACACAGAGAGCTAACTATGCTTACCATGTATCCTCTCCTCCAGGCGTGCACATTGAGGCGGAAGAGGAGGAGGAGGAGGTGGACACCTCTCTGAGAGGGCGCCTTGGCCGGTACGTAACTCTAAGGAGCTGGACCTTTAGCCGAAAGTTTGCCGGTTCGAATCCCAGCACTCTTCTGTCCTCTTCTCAAGTGTTTTGTGTGTGTGTGTGTGTGTGTGTGTGTGTGTGTGTGTGTGTGTGTGTGTGTGTGTGTGTGTGTGTGTGTGTGTGTGTGTGTGTGTGTGTGTGTGTGTGTGTGTGTGTGTGTGAGAGAGAGAGATGTGTGCTATCTGGGGGGTTGACAACTGAAGAGAGCAGAATACACATTTATGTTGTTTGCTGCAACATACGGACAATATAACGTTGTATTGTGTTATAACATACTGACAATATAACGTTGTATTGTGTTATAACATACTGACAATATAACGTTGTATTGTGTTATAACATATGGACAATATAATGTTGTATTGTGTTATAACATACGGACAATATAACGTTGTATTGTGTTATAACATACGGACAATATAACGTTGTATTGTGTTATAACATACGGACAATATAACGTTGTATTGTGTTATAACATACTGACAATATAATGTTGTATTGTGTTATAACATACGGACAATATAACGTTGTATTGTGTTATAACATACTGACAATATAACGTTGTATTGTGTTATAACATACGGACAATATAACGTTGTATTGTGTTATAACATACGGACAATATAACGTTGTATTGTGTTATAACATACTGACAATATAACGTTGTATTGTGTTATAACATACGGACAATATAACGTTGTATTGTGTTATAATATACTGACAATATAGTGTTGTATTGTGTTGTATCTCCTTAGGCTGATGGGCAAGGTGAATAACTTGAGGAAGAAAAAGGAGGTGGTGGAGGAGCCAGAAGAGGAGGAGGAGGTCAAACCCAGTAAGAACACAACCCCCAACCCCTAACCCCTAACCCCTAACCCAGTAAGAACACATTCACCACCCTAACCCCTAACCCCTAACCCCTAACCCCTAACCCAGTAAGAACACAACCCCCAACCCCTAACCCCTAACCCCTAACCCAGTAAGAACACATTCACCACCCTAACCCCTAACCCCTAACCCCTAACCCAGTAAGAACACAACCCCCAACCCCTAACCCCTAACCCCTAACCCAGTAAGAACACATTCACCACCCTAACCCCTAACCCCTAACCCAGTAAGAACACATTCACCACCCTAACCCCTAACCCCTAACCCCAGGAGAAGGAGGTCAAACCAGTCGGGTAACTCTAGTATATCCCTAACCCCTAACCCCTAACCCCAAACCCCAGGAGAAGGAGGTCAAACCAGTAGGTTAACTCTAGTATATCCCTAACCCCTAACCCCTAACCCCAAACCCTAGGAGAAGGAGGTCAAACCAGTAGGTTAACTCTAGTATATCCCTAACCCCTAACCCCTAACCCCTAACCCCAAACCCTAGGAGAAGGAGGTCAAACCAGTAGGTTAACTCTAGTATATCCCTAACCCCTAACCCCTAACCCCAAACCCTAGGAGAAGGAGGTCAAACCAGTAGGTTAACTCTAGTATATCCCTAACCCCTAACCCCTAACCCCTGACCCCTAACCCTAGGAGAAGGAGGTCAAACCAGTAGGTTAACTCTAGTATATCCCTAACCCCTAACCCCTAACCCCTAACCCCAAACCCTAGGAGAAGGAGGTCAAACCAGTAGGTTAACTCTAGTATATCCCTAACCCCTAACCCCTAACCCCTAACCCCAGGAGAAGGAGGTCAAACCAGTAGGTTAACTCTAGTATATCCCTAACCCCTAACCCCTAACCCCAAACCCTAGGAGAAGGAGGTCAAACCAGTAGGTTAACTCTAGTATATCCCTAACCCCTAACCCCTAACCCCTAACCCCAAACCCTAGGAGAAGGAGGTCAAACCAGTAGGTTAACTCTAGTATATCCCTAACCCCTAACCCCTAACCCTTATATCCATGAGGTGATCTTTATCTGTCTCTGTGCTTAGAACACAGTCTGGAGTTGCTGTTTTCACAGCTTCACACAGTTAAGTGCCTAGTTTAAGTCTGACAGCTCATCAGTTAACTCAAGTATAAACAGACAGACATCCTAGACTTAGTTGACTTATTCCTGTTAATAAATCCAAGTGGCGCATCGAGGGCCTCAACAGTCAACTTTGCTCTGTTCCAGACCTCCTTCCAGGTGATTCCTGACAGACTTGACTCCTGTATTAATTCAAGTGGTGGCGTAGTCTAGCACTTCCTAGTGGTCCCTCACACTAATAATATTCTATCTATTTTATCCCCTGTACCCCCAGAAATCCCCTGTAAATGTTCCTATGCCACAAAAGCTTGAGCTGGTGTAGTTCCCGGCCAACACAAAGTAAAAAATAAGTAATATCTTGTTCATTCACTACAACTCCATTGTGTGTCCCTCCTCCTTTTCCCCCAAGGCACTCTCCAGGAGCTGATCTCCCATACCATGATCCACTGGGCCCAAGAGGCCTTCATTCAGAACCCTGAGCTGGTGCGTCTGATGTTCAGCCTGCTCCACAGGCAGTATGATGGGCTGGGAGAGCTGACCAGAGCCCTGCCTAAAGCCTACGCCATCAACGCCATATCTGTCCAGGATACGATGGACTTGTTGGAGTGCTTGGGCCAGATCAGATCTCTGCTCATCGTTCAGATGGGCCCCGAGGAGGAGAGGCTCATGATCCAGAGCATCGGGTACGTCTGGTTACTGGAGATTTAGGGTTAGGGTGGGTACTGTACCTTTAAGGTTAGGGTGGTTACTGTACCTTTAAGGTTAGGGTGGTTACTGTACCTTTAAGGTTAGGGTGGTTACTGTACCTTTAAGGTTAGGGTGGGTACTGTACCTTTAAGGTTAGGGTGGTTACTGTACCTTTAAGGTTAGGGTGGTTACTGAACCTTTAGGGTATGTCTGGTTACTGTACCTTGTAAAGGTTAGGCTCATGACCCAGAGCATCGGGCATCAATTAGGTGGCCTAGTGATTACCAGGGTTGGAGTCAGTTCCATTTCAATTCAGTGAATTTGAATTTGAATTGTACCCCAAACCTGGCAACGATTACTGAAAGAAGAAATGGATGCACGGCAGGAACAATTCAACTACGATTATTTTAGTTCATTTAAAAGTCTCTTTGTTGTTGTACGCTGTGTCCTTCTCCAGGAACGTCATGACAAAACAAAGTGTTCTTGAAAAAGAAAAGCGGAGCCGCACTCTCTAAGGAGCTCAGATGCAATAATTGAATAACCTAATAAACCAACGTTTATCATTAAATTATTGTATTTGAGCTCCTTAGAGTGTGCGGGCGTCTTTTTCAAGTGTTCTACTCCGCTAGCCAGCACCTCGCCTATACAGGTGTGCGTTTCTTTAAACAAAGTGTTCTACCAACACCCCAACCTGATTAGAGCTCTGATTGTTTACCTATTTAATTATTTGTTTGTTTGTTTTCCAGGAACATCATGAACAACAAGGTGTTCTACCAGCACCCTAACCTGATGAGGGCTCTGGGGATGCATGAGACTGTCATGGAAGTGATGGTTAACGTGCTGGGAGGAGGAGGAGATTCCAAGGAGATCCGGTTCCCCCAGATGGTGACCAACTGCTGTCGGTTCCTGTGCTACTTCTGTCGTATCAGCCGTCAGAACCAGAGGTCCATGTTTGATCACCTCAGCTACCTGCTGCAGAACAGCGGCATCGGCCTAGGTACAGTACACTCTGCCTGTCAATCAGAAAACACACAGAGGAACTCTTAATCACTGGTAAGGGATCAGTTATGTTTTCATCCCCCTAGTGGTAAAGGTTAGGATTGGGGATAGGGAAATGTGATCCTAGATCTGTGTTTAATAAACATTCTCCTGGTCTTCTTGTAGGTATGCGTGGATCCACCCCTCTGGATGTGGCTGCAGCGTCCTGTATCGACAACAACGAGCTGGCCTTAGCTCTACAGGAGCAGGACCTGGAGAAGGTAACCCTAACCTGTCACCCTGTATCCCTATTTAACAGGAGACTGCTGAGGTTAGGATGGCTCATAAAAGTGGCCGGAACGGAGAAAATGGAATTGCATCAATGCATTTGATACCATTCCACTCTTTCCACTTCAGTCATTACCACGAGCACGTCCTCCCAAATTAAGGTTCCACCAACCTCCAGTGTCCTATTACTTATATAGAGCGGGAAGAATGGCGCTGGATGTGATGGCTGACGTTTTACAGGCTCCTAACCAACCGTGCTATTTTGTGTGGTTTTTTGCGTTGTTTGTAACTTATTTTGCACGTAATGTTGATGTTACCGTCTCTTCTGACCGAAAAAGAGCTTCTGGACATCAGTACAGCGATTATTCACCTTGAACTGGGCAAAGATTTCTTCTTTAATGAGTCTGACACAAAGGATATAATGCTGCTCCCAGACAAGGCCCAAATCCCCGTCATTCGCATGAAGAAAAGAAGGAGATACAGGGGCCGCAGATCAGGGTGCCTTGTGAGAATTTGTCGGCGAGTGGGGAACTCGCCTCTACCATCCGTTCTATTGGAAAACGTGCAATCACTGGAGAATAAACTGGATGAGCTCCGTTCGAGACTATCCTACCAACGGGACATTAAAACCTGTAATATCTTATGTTTCACCGAGTTGTGGCTGAACGACGACGCAGATAATATACAGTTGGCTGGGTTTTCCGTGCATCGGCAGGACAGAACAGCTGCGTCCGGTAAGACGAGGGGTGGTGGTGTCTGTCTATTTGTTAATAACAGCTGGTACTCAATGTCTAATATTAAGGAAGGCTCGAGGTATTGCTCTGTCACGATCGTGTGGAGGAGAGACGGACCAAAACGCAGCATGAGGAAAATAAGCCATCTTCTTTTTATTATTGAAGAAGGCAAAACGAAACAAAAACACTTACAAACTACCAAAACAACAAACGATCGTGAAGCTAAATAACGTAGTGCACACACACAGGCTACAAACGTTGTACATAGACAATTCCCCACACCAAACTAAAGCCTATGGCTACCTTAAATATGGCTCCCAATCAGAGACAACAGAAACCAGCTGTCTCTAATTGGGAACCCATTCAGGCAACCATAGACTTTCCTAGACAACTACACACAACATAGACAGAGCTAGACAACTATACTAAACATAAAGCCAACTACTCTAAATAAACCCCCTAAACCTTACAATCACCCTGGACACTACAAAACCCACATAAATACCCATGTCACACCCTGACCTAACTAAAATAATAAAGAAAACAAAGAATACTAAGGCCAGGGCGTGACATAGCCCCCCCCCTTAAGGTGCGAACTCCGGGCGCACCAGCACAAAGTCTAGGGGAGGGCCTGGGTGGGCATCTGACCACGGTGGTGGCTCAGGCTCAGGGCGAGGTCCCCACCCCACCATAGTCAATCCCAGCTTCTGTAGCCTCCCCACAATGACCACCCTCCAAATAACCCTACCTAAATTAAGGGGCATCTCCAGGATAAGGAGCAGCACCGGAATGAGGGGCAACACCGGAATGAGGGGCAACACCAGAATGAGGGGCAACACCAGAATGAGGGGCAACACCAGAATGAGGGGCAACACCAGAATGACTGGCGGATCCTGGCTGGCTGGCTCTGGACGCTCTTGGCTGGTTGACGGCTCTGGACGGTCATGGCTGGCTGACGGCTCTGGACGGTCATGGCTCGCTGACGGCTCTGGACGGTCATGGCTCGCTGACGGCTCTGGACGGTCATGGCTCGCTGACGGCTCTGGACGGTCATGGCTCGCTGACGGCTCTGGACGGTCATGGCTCGCTGACGGCTCTGGACGGTCATGGCTCGCTGACGGCTCTGGACGGTCATGGCTCGCTGACGGCTCTGGACGGTCATGGCTCGCTGACGGCTCTGGACGGTCATGGCTGGCGGAAGGCTCTGGCTGATCCGGTCTGGCGGAAGGCTCTAGCGGCTCCGGTCTGGCGGACGGCTCTAGCGGCTCCTGTCTGGCGGACGGCTCTGTAGGCTCATGGCAGACGGGCGGCTTTGCAGGCTCATGGCAGACGGGCGGCTTTGCAGGCTCATGGCAGACGGACAGTTCAGACGGCGTATGGCAGACGGGCAGTTCAGGCGCTGCTGGGCAGACGGGCAGTTCAGGCGCCGCTGGGCAGACGGGCAGTTCAGGCGCCGCTGGGCAGACGGGCAGTTCAGGCGCCGCTGGGCAGACGGGCAGTTCAGGCGCCGCTGGGCAGACGGGCAGTTCAGGCGCCGCTGGGCAGACGGCAGACTCTGGCCGGCTGAGACGCACTATAGGCCTGGTGCGTGGTACCGGAACAGGAGGTACCGGGCTAAGGACACGCACCTTCAGGCTAGTGCGGGGAACAACAACAGGGCACACTGGACTCTCGTGGCGCACTCTAGGCCTGGTGCGTGGTACCGGAACTGGAGGTACCGGGCTGAGGGCACGCACCTCAGGGCGAGTGCGGGGAGAAGGAACAGTGCGTACAGGGCTCTGGAGACGCACAGGAGGCTTGGTGCGTGGTGCCGCAACTGGAGGCACTGGGCTGGAGACACGCACCATAGGGAGAGTGCGTGGAGGAGGAACAGGGCTCTGGAGATGCACTGGAAGCCTGGTGCGTGGTGTAGGCACTGGTGGTACTGAGCTGGGGTGGGAAGGTGGCGCCGGATATACCGGACCGTGAAGGAGGACACGTGCTCTTGAGCACCGAGCCTCCCCAACCTCACCAGGTTGAATGGTCCCCGTAGCCCTGCCAGTGCGGCGAGGTGGAATAGCCCGCACTGGGCTATGCAGGCGAACCGGGGACACCACCTGTAAGGCTGGTGCCATGTACGCCGGCCCGAGGAGACGTACTGGAGACCAGATACGTTGGGCCGGCTTCATGGCACTCGGCTCGATGCCCAACCTAGCCCTCCCAGTGCGGCAAGGTGGAATAGCCCGCACTGGGCTAAGCACGCGTACTGGGGACACCGTGCGCTTTACCGCATAACACGGTGTCTGACCAGTACGACGCCCTCTTACTCCACGGCAAGCCCGGGGAGTTGGCTCAGGTATCCAACCCGGCTTCGCCACACTCCCCTTTACCCCCCCCCCAAGAAATTTTTGGGTGTTACTCACGGGCTTCCAGCCACTCTGCCTTGCCTTTGCCTCATAAAACCGCCTCTCCGCTTTCGCTGCCTCCAGCTCCGCTTTGGGACGGCGATATTCCCCTGGCTGAGTCCAGGGTCCTTTGCCGTCCAGGATCTCCTCCCATGTCCATGAGTCCTGTTTACTTTGCCGCTGTTGTTGGTTCCGATCATGCTGCTTGATCCTGTTGTGGTGGGGAATTCTGTCACGATCGTGTGGAGGAGAGACGGACCAAAACGCAGCATGAGGAAAATAAGCCATCTTCTTTTTATTATTGAAGAAGGCAAAACGAAACAAAAACACTTACAAACTACCAAAACAACAAACGATCGTGAAGCTAAATAACGTAGTGCACACACACACACAGGCTACAAACGTTGTACATAGACAATTCCCCACACCAAACTAAAGCCTATGGCTACCTTAAATATGGCTCCCAATCAGAGACAACAGAAACCAGCTGTCTCTAATTGGGAACCCATTCAGGCAACCATAGACTTTCCTAGACAACTACACACAACATAGACACAGCTAGACAACTATACTAAACATAAAGCCAACTACTCTAAATAAACCCCCTAAACCTTACAATCACCCTGGACACTACAAAACCCACATAAATACCCATGTCACACCCTGACCTAACTAAAATAATAAAGAAAACAAAGAATACTAAGGCCAGGGCGTGACATGCTCACCTGAGGTAGAGTACCTCATGATAAGCTGTAGACCACTCTATCTACCAAGAGAGTTTTCAACTATATTATTCGTAGCTGTCTATTTACCACCACAAACCAATGCTGGCACTAAGACCGCACTGAACAAGCTGTATAAGGCCATAAGCAAACAAGAAAATGCTCATCCAGAAGCGGCGCTCCTAGTGGCCGGGGACTTTAATGCAGGGAAACTAAAATCCGTTTTACCTAAATTCTACCAGCATTTCACATGTGCAACCAGAGGCAAATAACTCTAGACCACCTTTACTCCCCACACAGAGCTCACCCTCCATCCATTTGGCAAATATGACCATACTTATATCCTCTTGATTCCTGCATACGAGCAAAAACTAAAGCAGGAAGTACCAGTGACTCACTCAATACGGAAGTGGTCAGATGACGCGGATGCTACGCTAGAGGACTGTTTTGTTAGCACAGACTGGAATATGTTCCGGGATTCATCCAATGGCATTGAGGAGTATACCAGAATGCATGAGAGCACCAGCTGTTCTGGACGACTGTGTGATCACTATCTCCATAGCCGATGTGAGCAAGACCTTTAAACAGGTCAATATTCACAAGCCCGCGGGGCCAGACGGATTACCAGGACGTGTACTCAGAGCATGCGCAGACCAACTGGCAAGTGTCTTTACTGACATTTTCAACCTCTCCCAGACCGAGTCTGTTTCAAGCAGACCACCATAGTCCCTGTGCCCAAACAAGTGAAGGTAACCTGCCTAAATGACTAGTGCCCTGTAGCACTCACGTCGGTAACCATGAAGTGCTTTGAAAGGCTGGTCTCACATCAACACCATTATCTCGGAAACCCTAGACCCACTCCAATTTGCATACCGCCCCCAACAGATCCACAGATTACACAATCTCAATCGCACTCCACACTGCCCTTTCCCACCTGGAAAAAGGAACACCTATGTAAGAATGCTGTTCATTGACTACAGCTCAGCATTGAACACCATAGTGACAACAAAGCTCATCACTAAGCTAAGGACCCTGGGATTAAACACCTCCCTCTGCAACTGGATCCTGGACATCCTGACTGGCCGCCCCCAGGTGGTGAGGGTAGGCAACAACACAGCTGCCACGCTGATCCTCAACACGGGGGCCCCTCAGGGGTGCGTGCTCAGTCCCCTCCTGTATTCCCTGTTCACCCACGACTGCGTGGCCAAGCACGACTCCAACACCATCATTACATTTTCTGACGACACAGCGGTAGTAGGCCTGATCACCGACAACGATGAGACAGTCTATAGCGAGGAGGTCTGAGAGCTGGTAGTGTGGTGCCAGGACAACAACCTCTCCCTCAACATGAGCAAGACAATGGCGATGGTCGTGGACTACAGGAAATGGAGGGCCGAACACACCCCCATTCTCATCGACGGGGCTGTAGTGGAGCGGGTTGAGAGTTTCAAGATCCTTGGTGTCCACATCACCAACAAACTATCATGGTCCAAACACACCAAAACAGTAGTGAAGAGGGCACGACAACGCCTTTCCCCCTCAGGAGACTTTGCATGGGTCCCCAGATCCTCAAAAAGTTCTACAGCTGCACCAACGAGAGCATCCTGACTGGTTGCATCACTGCCTGGTATGGCAACTGCTCGGCATCCGACCGTAAGGCGCCACAGAGGGTAATGCGTACAGCCCAGTACATCACTGGGGCCAAGCTTCCTGACATCCAGGACCTACAGTATATACTAGGCAGTGAGGAAAGCCCATAACATTTTCAGAGACTCCAGTCATCCAAGTCATAGACTGTTCTCTCTGCTACCACACGGCAAGCGGTACCGGAGCGCCAAGTCTAGGTCCAAAAGGCTCCTTATTAACAGCTTCTACCCCCAAGCCATAAGACTGCTGAACAATTAATCCAATGGCCACCCGGACTATTTGCATTGACCCCCCCCCCCCCCCTTTGTTTTTACAAGGCTGCTACTCGCTGTTTACTATCTATGCATAGTCACTTTACCCCTACCTACATGTACATATTACTTTGTTTTATGAAATAAAACTCTATATTCTTAAAACTGCATTGTTGGTTAAGGGCCTGTAAGTAAGCATTTCATGGTAAAGGTCTACACCTGTTGTATTCGGCGCATGTGACAAATAACATTTAAATTGATTTGATTTGACCCAAACCCTTACTCTAACCTAAAATAGAACACCTCAGTCACCCTGTCCCATGCTCCTGTCTAAGGGCTACCCTGCTAACCCTTACCCTCTCCTACCTGCTCCTCTCTCCAGGTGGTGACTTATCTGGCGGGCTGTGGACTACAAAGCTGTCCCATGCTTCTATCTAAGGGTTACCCTGACATCGGCTGGAATCCCTGTGGAGGAGAGAAATACCTGGACTTCCTCCGCTTTGCCGTCTTTGTCAACGGTCAGTTACAGTACCTCCAACACCTAGCCTGCAACAGACTCTGAATATACTTTCTGTTTCACAATTCTGAAGTGTGGATTCGGAGTGGTTTCCATCTAATACCTGGACTATATTCCTGATGTTGCTGCTGTTATCATTGATATTGTTATCGCTGACTTGGCTGAAGTCTCTATAGCTGTAGTCTCCACCATGATAGTCTACACCATGGTAGTCTCCACCACAGCTGTAGTCTCCACCATGGTAGTCTCCACCATGGTAGTCTCCACCATGGCTGTAGTCTCCACCATGGTAGTCTCCACCATGGTAGTCTCCACCACAGCTGTAGTCTCCACCGTGGCTGTAGTCTCCACTGTGGCTG